>NC_068307.1:24391732-24496732 GCF_025860055.1 Xyrauchen texanus
AAATGTGACTCTTTTCTGGTCTCTGCTGTAATGTTGGACCCTCCTCTGTCTCTGATCCTTTTGTTTGTGTGATCCTGATTGTTTTCCCCTTGTGCTTCTAAAATACTTTCCCTTTACCTCTATCTGCACTCCTCTCTCTTTTTGTCTGGACAACTTTGTCAAACATAGCTTGGGAGATATAAAAAAAAAATGAAAATGGGCAAATCTGTTTACATGGCATTCTTGGTACCAAAACAGCCCCTTCTCATACCCTTCCTGATCTTCTTGTAATATTTGTAATGGAATACTATTGTAGTTGTACTGTATATCTGGGCGAAACATCGAAATAGTTACAATAATGTTTTTTTGACATTTGTTTCTCTGTTGTAAACAAAGCATGTGCTTCTGACTTCTCACGTGAACGCGCCATTGCACTTACATAAAGTGACAGTTACACGATGCGTCGACTGCTAGCTGGAAGATTTTTAAGTTAATAAAGTTTAAATTATCATTGAATTTACTTCAGAAGACATTAATTGATCAACTGGATTTGTGTGGATTACAGACTTTACATTTATGAAAAATGTTTTCTTTTGGTTTGCATCCCTCAAGTGCCAAATAATAATTAATGTTCTTAAAGAAATGTATTAAAAAATAATGTATTTTGAAAAATAATGACATGGTTATTATAAATGAGTTTGAGTTTGTCATGTAACGGACTGTGACAGAGCATCAGTGTGTCCAAACATTGTCCACTCTGTCAGTAGGTGACGATCCATGTTAATTTGGTAATGAATCTGAAGCCATTAATGTGGATCAGACAAGAGATCCAGTAACAATCTGCAAAAGAGAGGGTAGAAATTGGCTTTCTTGTGTTTTTGTTTGGCTTGACACACTTGCACGCCTGAATGATAAAAAATCTGTTAAATCATGAAATGCAAGACCTACAAATGAAAATATGGTTAGGGCACAGTGAAGCCTCGCATGCTAGCAGGTTCTTAATTATGAGTAGGCTACATATTTAATCACTCTTCACTCTGCTGAATGCCTACGCATATCTGGCACAACAAGAGGAAGAGTGTGAAACTGACATGTGGCCATGATTTCAGAATTATATCTTTATCGAGCCAAGATGATCCACTTCAAATTGTCCTCTTCTCATGCCAAGTGTAAATATGGAATGAATTTATTATGTGGAAGTTTTTTCACAGCTCTGTAATGAAATGATCATTATAAAACTGACATATATTGGTATCTATGAGCCAAAAGATTTGATTTCAGTTATTTCTCCTTTCTGCCTGGAAAATGATGCTGGATTCTGAAGATGTTTTGTTAGAGCAGTACTAGATTTAGCTAGACCAGCACCACACCAGCAAACAGTATGGGAATGCATGCTGGTCTTTTCAGCAGGTTAGTGTAGCCAGTTTTGTAAATATTAGTCCAGATTATTATAGCCAAAAACCATCCACTTAGACAAAAAGAGACTTTCTGACTGATTTGTACATCGACCTATCACATTTGAGTTTTTATGAGCCATTTAGGGGCATGTTTATCTTATAGTTGATAAAGAAGGTGCTTGCTATTTTTGTGTGCTATATGCATCAGACAGTCAGTGAATGGCCTGTGGGCGGTCTGTGGGCGAGAGGTGCCTACAGTGGAACTGGCAAACAATTTGCAAAGGTTTCAGAGCTGAAGTAACAAAAAATCATGTATCACAGTGAAAACTGTTTTAGATCCATAACCTGATACATAGAACCTGTGAAAATATTCATATTTGCGGTAGTAGACCAACCACCACAGACTGAAATTAAATGCTTTTCAGTATAAACTAACAAAATAGATTGTTGTCCTCTGTCATCATTATTGGACCTTATCCATTTACTGACTGTCTGATGCATATTTCACACAATCTGGAAAGCACTTGTGAAAATGACAATACATAACTTCCGGGAGACGCAGGTTTTTATCAGTCCAGCTGGAAACAAAGTAATGTTCACAAGGCACTGGGTTGCAGCTCTAAAGGGGGAATCCACTAAACAGTTGCACCACTTTTGCGCATGGTATGTCAGCTAAAAAAGCGTATTATTCACAAACCACCAGCAAACTAGTTTTAGCAGGCGCAGTCAGCACTGACATTGTGGTACATCTTGAGTATTTTAATTAAATCATGGTCTTCACAAAAACACCTCTTTGTAAATTAGGCTCATTATAGATTGTCTGGCAGAATTAACATCACACTATTACCTTCAGATGAAAGCAGGCGGTTACATTTATTTAGTTTAAAAGACATGTTTGTGTACAGCAGTGTTGGCAGGCTACTCAAAACAATTAGCTAGTTACCAACTACTCAACGGAAAAATTAGTTTTTCCGTTGTAAGCTAAAAGCTACACTTCAGAGAAAGTAGCAAGTTACACTACAAGCTACAATGCAAAAGTATCTTACTACATTTAAGATACTTCATATTTTTTCAACAGCAGATGCATGGAGCATACTTTCAAAGACAAAGCATCTGAAAGCCATGAAATAATAATAATAATATTATATAGTATAATAGTATAGGGCAGTAGGGGGTTCAAGCCCCAGCACTGCCAAGATGCCACTGTTGGGCCCTTGAGCAAGGCCCTTGACCATATCTGCTCCAGCAGTGCTATATCATGTCTGACCCCAGCTTAGTTGGGATATGTGAAAAAACAAACACATTTCACTGTACATGTGCAAAAATGTATGTATAATGTGTGACCAAAAATAAAGGCTTTTATAACATGTAAAATAATTTTTAGATTTATACTACTACCTCTATAAACTCATACCCATTAAAACGTAATTTTATTTGCACGTTCCTGTATATTCTGTGTACATACAGTGGCGCAGATAGGATTTTTTAACTGGGGGGGACCAAGCTGTCAGCAAATGATTTAAACTCAATTCGTTATTTTGCGTAATTTGGGGTTTAACTAGTGCTCAAGTAGTTACTTTGCCTAATTTGGGCTAATGATTTGCACTAAAAAGCCATTGGGGGATTCTTATTTGAAATTATGTATAAACAACAATGAACAAAGGTAAACTAAGGCCTACCTGATCACCACTAGCAATGCATGATCAGACTGTTATATGACTATTATGCCAATCACCTACCAAAACTTCATGTCTTCAGCAAAGTATGTTTTATTTAAAAATGTGCTTATCTCAGCATACAAAGTCCATCATTATGAATAAAAAAGCAAAGAACCTATGTGCAAAAAATAATAATAATAATAAAATAAAATAACAACAACATATTTACATAAATAAAAATAAGTAAGTATACGGAGTATGAGAAATTCCGTCTAGTGCAGCCAAACAAATTTACTCAATGAAGGACCCAAAAACATCTCTCCTCCTTTCATTACCCTGAACATACTGCTGGGCAATTTCTTGCCTGTCCAGTCTGTCAAGCCTCTCTTGGTGAATATGGCACACAGCAATGCCATTGAGTCTTTTTTGTGTCATGGTTGATCGCAACCAAGTTTTCAACCTGCGTAACCCACTAAAACTGCGCTCTGCCTCAGCAGATGATATGGGCACCACCATCAACAATCTTACTAATGTCTCTACCTGATCAAATAGGCCCCTGACTTCTGGGGGCATTTCTCTCAAAACATGCACAGCATCTGCAGTTGTGCTGACCTTGTACTTTTTTTAAACATGGCTAATTGGACTTTCAAGTCTTCCTCGTTCAGTTCAGGATATTTGCAAACTGCTGCATTATTTGTAATGGGAGTCAGGAGTGAGATTTCCAGTTCTTTTAAAGTTTGAATGCCTGGTTGCATAAACTTCTCAGTAGTTTGTGCATCTACTGTGTCAAGGACACGGTAGAACTCTACTCTGTAAAAATCCACAGCTGATCCAGGTGTGTATGCAGGAGCCTGCCCAGAATATTTCTTAGGGGGCCTATGTGTGCGTGGTGGAACAATGTTCTCTAGAGACAGATTGTCACACATGTCTCCTGCCTTCTTAAAGATTGCCTCAAAGTGTTCAGTGTTTCTTTTGGATTTCAAGCTTTCTTGGACAAGAGAGACTGCAGAGAGCATGCCCTCCACTGTCTGAGTTTTTTTCTGGAGAGATGCGTTTAGAACCTCTAGTTCACTAATCACATCTAAAGCAAGCAGTAGTCCCAGTACAACATTACCCTGTTGCAGTCGAACACGTAAGCCCTCTGCCCAGCTTGCAGATCCAGAATTACTTTCAGCCATCTCATCCAGTGCATTTAGTACCATCCCATATTGGCTGAGAACAGCACGGATAGCAGGTGAGAGTACAGTCCACCTAGTGGGAAATAAAGGCCTGATGGACAGGGCTGGCCCTTCCCCTTCCTGCCCAAAAAATGTGCCAAGTTCATGTATCCAGTCAAGTGCATTTCGCACGACACTGGAGGCTGAGCAAGCCTGTTGTGTAATTAAATTAACACAGTGTGCCCCACAATGTATATATGGCGCTAGTGGCTGTGCTCGCTGAATAACAGCCTGGGCACCTGAGTACTTTCCAGACATATTTGAAGCCCCATCATATGCTTGACCTCTGAGGCCAGATATTGGCAAATTCAGTCTCAACAGAACGTCCAATATTATTCTGGCAAGGTTTTCACCTGTTGTAGAAGTTGTTTCATACAACCCTATAAAGTCTTCGTGCACCAGCAAATCAGTGTCAACATAACGTAGGCACAGCGCCTCCTGCTCAACACCAGAGAATATCCCTTGTCCCATCCATAATTATCAAATACTGCAACACTGGAAGGGACCGGATCTCATCTGCAATTGTCCTGATAATCGATGAACTCATCAAATTTATATGCTCATTTTGACAATCCCAAGATGTGTGCACCCCCCTCTTTGCAGATAACCACCTAGTGAATGATTGATCATCTTCAGCTTTGTATTTTAAAAGCTGGTCAAGGTTACCTTGATGATGTTCATGCCCCCTAAAGGCCAATCCTTGCCTCGCCAGAAACATCTCACCCCCTATTACTTTTAACAGGCTAGCTCTGTTTTCTGCCTGCTGTGTACTGACTCCACTGCTCAACTGTGTAGTAACTGGCCTGTTTTCATAGGCAGCAGTTGTAACAGCAATGTTGTGACCCTCTGATTTCTCATGCATGGAAAATTTTTCAAGTGCTTTTTTCCAGTTTTTAAATCCGGTACTGACAAAAGCTGGGTCTATACTCTTGGCTTGTGCTGGTTTCCCTGTCTTGAAGTACTTAGAGCAATGAAAACACAGAACACCATCTGTACCCATACTAACATGCAGCCAAGGATACTTCTCATACCATGATTTTTGGAATGTCAGTGTCCGGTCTTTCATCACTTGCTTTTGCAAAACTTTAGGGTCAGGTTGATTTGGCTTTGTATATGTCATTATCATGTCAACATCCTCTCCCTCTATGTTGCCTCCTGTCCCTCCTTGTTGTTCTGTCCCTGCTTCTTCTGTCTGTAATTCTACTGTCTCTCCTTCCTCATGCTGTCTTTTTCTACTGTGGCTGCCCTCCTGCAGGTCCTCACTTGACTGACTAGGGCCTGCCTCACTGTCATCAGAAATTGCCTGCAGGCCAGGAGGATAACATTTTAAATCTTATAATTTCAGTTAACCCTCTATACCTCTATAGAATTTCACAACAATGTGAAATACAACATATTCCTGAGAATTAATGGCTAAAACTACTATTTCAAATGTCTAAGAATAACTCAAAATTTTTAATTTAAGTGTTAATTACATCCATCCATCCATCCATCCATCGTCAACCGCTTATCCTGTGTACAGGGTCGCGGGGGGCTGGAGCCTATCCCAGCTAACATTGGGCAAAAGGCGGAGGACACCCTGGACAGGTCGCCAGTCCATCGCAAGTGTTAATTACAAGTTTTTGCAATTTATAGATTAGAAATATCTTTCAAATGATGTATGACATATTAAGAAATGTTTTTCATAGCCCATAATTTAAGAATCTATATCCTCCGTTGCTCTGTATAATAAAAACTAACATGATTTCCTGCTATAAGAGGATGTCAAAAGTTTATGTAGGCCTTTATTTGTTGTTTGCATAAACCTTGCACCACACAAATTTACTTATTATAATTATTTTTATAGTGGCTTACACACGACAGTGAACATACCTCAGTCAATTTATACAGTACAATGGGTTAAATGATAAGATAAAATATTATTTCCTGACTGACTGATAAATTGTTTGATTTATCCAACCATTCTTTTTATGTTCATTGATTATTTGCTTCTGTCCACTCACCTAAATGCATAGTTATGGTCTCCACATTTTGCTGTGTTTGCTAAGTGCAAAAGCCTTTTTGCCATTGTTGTCAGACTAGCTATTCCCCTTAACAAATCTAATCTGCCACATCTGGGAAAGTCAACAGCCATAGGATACTTACATTGTTTGGTTTTTGAAAAAACGAGGTGATTGTTTTTTGTTTCTTCATTGCCTTTATGTGGCATTTACAGTCGATTTTTCTCAGTTCAGAAAATCACTGACTCAGCTCAGTCATAGATGGTATATGATCACTATGGTTACCGGTCCGCGCCTACAGGCACGATTGAGGCAGCTACCTCCTCATAGGACCCCGGCAACGTCACTCAGGAGTCGTAGCACACACACACACAGAGAGTGTAAACGTCGGTGGCATGATGGCAGTTGGAGGGCCAGATAAAGATGATCTGGGGGCCACCATTATACTAGCCCTGGCATCATTTATTGTAGCCTATTCCTTTTTATATTTATTTATTGCAGTCTCGACTCTCGACCCATTCGCAGCCCAAGACGTCAAATTTCAATGCTACAGGCTCCGGTTCTATCAGACTACCCTGCACATTGAAAAATGACGCCAAAGGTATACCCAGTGCGTCAATAAGTGACGCCAAGGGGTCCTCGCCACGCGTCCATATGTGAAGAGTTGGGTGTGACAATGTGTTGCGATTTTTGTCACCTTTCGTAGGAATAGTGAGGGCGGGGGACGAATCGGGTCACTATGAATCTGGGGGGGTCATGCCCCCCCCCGTCCCTAGTGCCATCTGCGCCCTTGCGTAAATACATATCTTATCCTGTGATTCTGTGTCAGGATGTATTTCTGTATGCACTGGAAGCTTTTGATAAGAGGGCAAAATCCTTGTGTGTGTTAGCACATCTGGGCAGTAACAATTTGATATCTGATGATATCAGATGATGATACCATGGTACTTTGATATAAACTCAGCAAAAATAGAATCACTTTCTCTCACTTTCAAATGATTTTATTTTCAGCAAACTTAACGTGTGTAAATATTTGTATGAACATAAAAAGATTCAACAACTAAGACATAAACTGAACAAGTTTCGCAGATGTGTGACTAACAGAAATGGAATAATGTGGTCAAAAGTCAGTCAGTACAGTCAGTATCTGGTGTGGCCACCAGCTGCATTAAGTACTGCAGTGCACCTCCTCCTCATGGAGAGCACTATATTTGCCAGTTCTTGCTGTGAGATGTTACCCCACTCTTCCACCAATGAACTTGCAAGTTCCTGGACATTTCTGGGTGGAATGGCCCTAGCCCTCACCCTCCCATCCAACAGGTCCCAGACGTGCTCAATGTGATTGAGATCCGGGCTCTTCGCTGGCAGAACACTGACATTCCTGTCTTGCAGGAAATCATGCACAGAATGAGCAGTATGGCTGGTGGCATTGTCATGCTGGAGGGTCATGTCAGGATGAGCCTGCAGGAAGGATACCACATGAGATTGAGTCGAGATTGCCTGCAATAAAAGCAAGTTCAGTCTGATGTTGCTGTGACACACCGCCCCAGACCATGACGGACCCTCCACCTCCAAATCGATCCCGCTCCAGAGTACAGGGCTCGGTGTAACGCTCATTCCTTCGATGATAAACGTGAGTATGACCATCACCCCTGGTGAGACAAAACCGTGACTCGTCAGTGAAGAGCACTTTTTGCCAGTCCAGTCTGGTCCAGTGAAGGTGGGTTTGTGCCCATAGGCGGTGATGTCTGGTAAGGACCTGCCCTACAACAGGCCTAGAAGCCCTCAGTCCAGCCTCTCTCAGCCTATTGTGGGAAGTCATAATTTTAGAGCACTGATGGAGTGATTGTGCATTCACTGATGGAGCGATTAGGCATTCCTGGTGTAACTCGGGCAGTTGTTGTTGCCATCCTGTACTTGTCCCGCAGGTGTGATATTTAGATGTACCGATCCTGTGCAGGTGTTGTTACACGTGGTCTGGCACTGCGATGATGATCAGCTGTCCTTTCTGTCTCCCTGTAGCTCTGTCTTAGGCGTCTCACAGTACAGACATTGCAATTTATTGCCCTGGCCACATCTGCAGTCCTCATGCCTCCATGCAGCATGCCTAAAGCACGTTCAGTAGAAAGGTCTCTTTAGTGTCCTAAGTTTTTATAACTGTGACCTTAATTGCCGACCATCTGTAAGCTGTTAATGTCTTAATGACCGTTCCACAGGTGCATGTTCATTTATTGTTATTGGTTCATTGAACAAGCATGGAAAACATTGTTTAAACCCTTTACAATAAAAATATGTACATTTATTTGGATTTTTTCAAAATTATCTTTAAAATACAGTGTCCTGAAAAGGGACATTTCTTTTTTTGCTGAGTTTACAATTACCATAATTATGTACCATACTGTATTTGCATGGTGCTTCAAAGTAATTCAAATAATACCATGTTACTACCATGGTAATTTGATATTTGATTACCATATTCATGTACAGTACCATTTATTAATATGGTGCTCCCAGGTAATGGTTCATGTCTTAAAAACAAGGTGTAGGCTAATAAGTGTTTTGATAATTTTTTGGTTGGAGAATTTCTTTCGCTGCAGAAGTAATTTACAATCTGCATGCATGTTGAACTTTATAAAGACCTTCTTCATCACTGGCAAACAATAGGATGCATTTGCAGGTTTGGTTTCCATTGATTGTAGATCCAGTGCAACCAGCGTTATCTTTATTTTCCGTGTTTTAAAATATTCTATCATCATGTTGGCAAGTGAGAACGTGCACCAAATGATTCAGCAGAGCATGCATGAGTTTTCTGAGTTATTTAGATTGAATCGCAAACCAATCACGTGTGACCAATTCATTGTAAATAACCGACTCAAAAGAGCGATTCATTTGTGATCAGACACCTTTAGTTCTGATTCAAAACTGGTTATAGTAAACACCAGGTACAAGGTATGATGTAGTGGCATAGCTTTTGTCAGTGCTATGCCGCTACCTAGTCAAAAATATTGCTTTGCTACTGAAAAGTAGCCACCTCACTACTCATAAATGTAGTTTATTTAATAGCTTTGATTTTTGTAGCGAAGATACTGCCCATCACTTGTGTACAGTACATTTTCTACCGATCATATTAGCGGTAATTCATCAAATAATCATCAAATGAGAGAAGTTTATGACCTGGCATACTGTATTTCCAGATGCGTGGTGTAGTTACACTTTCGGCATGTTAAAGAGATTATTCGTATGTCTGGATCACAGAAGATCAGAATTGAGTGTGCAATTTGCATTCAGCATCGATTTTGTGGGCACGTTTGCGCCATTGCCTGATCAGCATAATTACTTAAGTGAATTGGGTGCTAAACCAGCACAGACAGCACATGTAAATAACAGGCACTTTTACTGGCTGCAGTTCATCCTTAGTAAACCCCCCCTGAATGGTTCTGAGGAAGAAATAATATCTGAAATGACCATGGTTTATCAGATTAATGTCATCACATTTTTGAAAATACCTAGTGCTTTGTTTGAGGCACTACAACCTGAAGTATACTTTGGACACATATTTCGTCATCAGCAGAGTGCTCGAGCACTAAACGCACAACAGTCATATTTTTCCAACCACGCGTCTTTGAACTGTGTCTGGAGTTATTTTCACTAATTAGTGGGTCCATAAGGTGGCAATTCACCTCACATTTAAGCCATTGCTGTCAAGAAGAAACACTAGAAGAATTTCTAATCACCGCTAACATCAGGAGATGTATGTGGAAACAAAAACAGTGGATGTGCACATCAAGAGCACATGTGTAAAGAGGTCAGGAGATACCTGCATTTGGATAACTCGAGTCTGAGGAATATAAAGACATTTTTATGTGTCTAATCACCTGAGGAGAAATAGTCCAGTATCTCACAGAAGTCGTTGCCCGCATGTGCCAACTGCCTGTGAATGCATGCACAGTCAAAAGAAGTATACTATGACAGGCTTGCGTTCGACTGTACGCAGATGCTAAGCGCTCCCATCAAAACCGAAGTACAGTATACTTTGGGCTTTAGTTGCAAGTACACTAGATATCCACAAACAAAATTATATATTTTTCTTTGTTTTTATAAGTGTTTGTGAAATAATCTGCATATATTACTTTGATATACAAAAAACGAATTTCATTGTTGTCTATGATTGTGGTATGTTGGATTTTAGATTTACCTGCCCCTAAACAGCAATTAAAAACAAAATGACCTGTGGGTGGTCACTTTACTTGTCTCTCAAATGTCTCTTCCTATATAAGTGGTGGTAAAATAAGCTGAATAAGTGGCAAAATGGACCAGACATTATGCCATTATACTCTGACTATGCAAGACTATATTATATTAGAAGAGGGCACTTTAAGTACACTATCTGAAAAGCTGGTTTATGCTGAGGTAGGTTAAGTGGTCATGTTTCTGCTTTCCCTTGTGTCTTCCACATGGTTTGTGAAACATAAAGTGTATGTGTTTTGTTTGGAGAGGGCAGTGAGAGGGATGTGATTGGATTAGGTCAAGGTGTTCAATGAAAGTGACTGACGCACCCCCCCCCCAAGGAGTGAAGGGCTTGAACTGAAGATGTCTGTGGAGGCCTTCAGGCATGACTACGTATATAAGTCTGACCTTTATTTGGCATAATTGGAGAAGGTTTCTCTATACCAGCCACTGTATTCTTTAAGCGGCTGCTTGCAATGCAGTGTATGGAAGGTATGACATTAATCTGGATGCTACATTAATTTGTATTTGAATGTGAATTACTTTGGACCCATTTTACCTTTCTTACTGCATCTACAGTAATAAAGTAGGGTAGAATTTGACATGTCTCCTCAAAATATTGAGTAGTCTTCTCAAAAAATGACAACTAATATTATCCATCCATCCATCCATCGTCAACCGCTTATCCTGTGTACAGGGTCGCAGGAACTAATATTATAAAAGGGATAATTTTAACTCTAAAATCTGATTGGATGAGTCACTTTCAAAGCCATTGTACTGTAGAGTAGCTGACATTGCTCGATTAACTTTGCTTTGCAACCCTTAAAGGTGCACTCAGTATTTTTTTCCTTAATTTAAAAAATGTTACTCGTGAAGTAATAGCAATTAGCAAATAATAGCAATTTTGAAACGTATTTATAAACATGATGACTCGCATGAGATGAAGACTGCCATCATATCAGTAACCTTATAAAAGCTTTTTATCATACATGGAGAGGGTGCTCTCATAGGAGCTGCCATGTTAGAATCACAAGACCAGCCGGGTATTACTCGCTTATTCTCAGTAACCGCCCTGTTATTGGACACTTTCACTAATGGATTAATTTGTGAATTTCTACAATGGCATCGGGAACTCAGAACTGTTGGGTTTGAATGATGCTGCATCCAGGCCACTAAGTGTCAGTGTAAGTCCAAGACGACATACATTAAAAAGTGGACCTTTAATGCAAGTTTTCAAGTTGTCCAACACAAATATATTTACTGTGGTTTAAACAGTATAGCAAAGTCTTTACTGTTTCACACATTTTTACTGTTGTATGTTAAATACAGTTTCTTCATACCACTCAATCCTACAAAGAAGTGATTTGGTACTGCAAGGCAGTTGAGTTGTATTAGTCATAGTTTCAGAATTTACAGATAAGTACCAGTCGAGATGTTCACTAGAGGACCATTTTAAACTCCATAAGAGCATTCATTTTTACTTGTCTTTTGGCTCCACCGAAGAAAATAACATTAACTTTGATAACTATTTCATTATTATTGAAACTGTATAATAAACAACTTTCTGTTTTTTCTCTTTTCCAGTAAGATAAATAGAGGTTACTATGAGGACTGATGCAGAGGTGCCACTCCAACAGAAGGGGGCTGCTGTCAGCATGCCAGAGTCAGCCTCAGATGGCAAAATGAACAAACAGGTGGGAAACAGATACTCTTGTTTCATATGGTCAGTTGTCCAGCTATTGTTTTTGGGGTCAGTGACACAATGTTCATGTTTTATCTGAATGTTTTAATTTCTTGAAAAATACATAAAAAATGCAATGCATACAGATGAGTTGAATACACCCTTCCATGTTTTCAGTTTCCAAATTAACATGAATTTTGATATATATACATACATCGCAAATCCGAACGAAGGGATCTCAAGATGTGTTCTAAATATTAAACTATATTTAACAGTGACCTAAACATTTTAAGCATGTCTGATGCATGTGTACATTGACGGGTCCTTAAACAACTAATTGACAAATTCACTTTTGTAATGGATTGCTGTGAACTGTATGCCAATGATTGGCTTATGTTCAATAATATGGTAGTAAACAATACATTGTATTTTAAAGCCGCTTTTGTATTTTCTTATCAATGATGAACTGTTCTGCCACAAGAATGTAATGCATTGTAATTATCTGAATATTTTATATTGTGTATATATATATATATATATAGAGAGAGAGAGAGAGAGAGAGAGAGAGAGAGAGAGAGAGAGAGAGAGAGAGAGAGAGATTTTTTTAATTTGGTTTTAAGTCAAAGATGTCTACTTGGTGTATCTGTCAGAGAGATGTGCCATTAAAAGGCAGATTTATTGTTTATTTTTATGTAGTATAGACTTTTATTAATATTTCTTTTAAAAAAAATCAAATGTGACATAACTAAAAAAATAAAAAAACTTCATAATATTAATGAATCTATGATATTTGTATTAAAATGATATTTACCATGAAAAAGATGTTTACAATGAAATTTAAGCAAGAAGTAAAACTATGTAATTACTTTTGACTTGGATTCACCACTTGACATTTTTGATCATGTGAGTCATTCAATGAAAATGTGTGTTTTGTTATACAAGCTTTGATAGCATTTCTAATGTTTTCTATTAATAATGAGTAATGTTATTAAGCATCTTCCTAACTGATGACAGGAAAACAAGTCTCAAGATGACCACAGAGATGCAGAAGACACTTCAGGAAGAACGACGCCTGGCAAGAGCCCTAAATCGCCTCAGAGAGCCTCCAAACGCTCTAAGACTGTTCCCTTTAAAGTCACTCTTATGGACAGCTCTGATTATGAAGATAACATTGAAGTAAGAGAAGAAATCTTTCACTCATTACCACATGACAATGCTGCATGTGAAACACTAAGTAGGGGTGCACTGAAAAAGAAATTCTTTCCCGATCCGATTCTGATACCTGAATTCTCAGTGTCGATCGACCGATCGAAATCTGATACCAGTGTTATTTTTTTCTTAAATCAGTTTAGAATATTACCACACATTATTTAATTATAAAACAGAGAAAACAAACAAACAAACAACAAAAAAAAATTTGATAAAAAATGTGTTGGCTATTGTTTTGATTTTTTGTTTCGTTTTAACTATTCTACTGAATAATATAGCCGCAAAATTTTAAGTATATCTAGAGAAAAGCTTTAGTTGAAAAGAAGCCAGTTCTCTTTACACATTTTTTCAACTTCTATCTAGACTTAAATGGATCCAGACCTTTTTTATTCACTTCAGTAATAGGATATCAGTTCACGTTTCAATTACACAGTTATTTTTTGGAACACAGTCAACTTAAATATTATTGAAATTAAATATAAAATAATAATAATAATCAAGTAATAGTTGTTATTATTATTGTTATTATTGTTACTAATAACAAAAAAGACAATAATAATACTAATAAATATTATAATTTATTTTAAACTTTCAAATTTCAACTAATTCTAATATAAACTGCCAGAACCTTTATGAGGCTACTGCTGCAGGTGATTAAGTACAATATTATGACATAAAAACTTTCATTAATTAGTCAATGATAATGATGCTAAAAGCCACTTAT
Source organism: Xyrauchen texanus (assembly GCF_025860055.1). Classification (NCBI taxonomy): domain Eukaryota; kingdom Metazoa; phylum Chordata; class Actinopteri; order Cypriniformes; family Catostomidae; genus Xyrauchen; species Xyrauchen texanus. Next base: position 24,405,825 of record NC_068307.1, read on the forward strand.
TTTCTTTTTGATCTAAAGCCAAGTATTTTCAAGGCCAATATCGCCGATATCAATATCCAGTACCTCTATTAAATAACAATTTTTTAATGATTTCTAAGGATAAAATAGCCATTTACTATTACATTTAAAAGCCATCATCATTAACAATAAATAAAAAGCAAATTATGAAATATCAAGTCTTGATATTTCTTGAGATCCACCCAACAATACTACAATAAAATCAACCTGTGATTTCCATGAATTGTGTGCATCTCAATGGATTCTGTAAAGGGTTTATGTTTTAGATGCTGTCAATACCTAAGGAAACTGATGAGATCATGCTGCATTGATCCTCGTCAAGGTGACAGGACATTTCAATGTGTGGTCACCATCAAGTACATGTTTGGAAAATAAATGTTATGGAAATTAAGCTAATATTTTGAACGCTGAATATAGTCTTATTTTCTCAGGAGTAGCCATTATAGCGCTATAGTGCCTTGAGCTTTTATGTCACTCTCACAGAAAACAGCGATTGTTGCCCACTCTTTCATTCTGTTTTATTTTAGATATAACAGCATCAGTGCCCTGCCACTGCCAATGGGGAAATGTGTTTGATTTTCTTATGCAACACCAGTGAATAGGTGAAACATGTTCAATTAAATTCCACTGGTTAATTTGGAGAAGTAGTTACACCAGTAGTAGCTACACCAGAAGGGACAAAAAAGTTGTGAGGCAGGATGTTAATCAGAATTCATTTTCAATACAATGAAGGTAAATAATGACTGAGGCTATCACTCTCCCTAACATGTCCTTTTGGGTTTCATGGAAGAAAGAATGTCATACAGGTTCAAAAATAAGCCTATAACTATCAGATGACACTGACAGAAATTGCTATTCTAATTAGTACACTGATGCTAATAAAACTGCCTAATCAGAGGTTAGCTTAGCCTAGTTAATGCTTAGAGATACCAAACAGAGACCCCTGCAAGGTCACAGTGGCACAATCCCCCCCTGTACAGACAAATCTTCTGCAGTAAATTGTGGCAGAGATTTGAAAATCTATTTTTACTGCATATTGCAAGCCATGTTCAATCAAGGGGAAAATAGAAAAGCAGGATGGATTATTGTGAAAGACAGTTAATGTTTGTGTGTTTGTGAAAGTGTGTGTAGGAGTGATTGTGTGGGTCTTAACCCCTTAATAGCTCATTTACTTCACAGTTTGCCCACTGTATATTGGAAATAGTGTTATTAAATAGACATTAAATGTGAAAAATCTCTATTTCTGCATCTTCCATATGTGTTTATGGATTACAACTAGATGTAGGCTACATATTAAATGCTGCAGTAACAATATCATTATGATTATTTTGCTAGCGATATAAAGCATTGTGGATATTGCAATGATACTGATGCAGTTTAAGTATCCTGAAATGTTCAAGAACTCTTTTTGCTTGTGTACTCAAATCAATTAGGTGGTCTGCATTATGCCAAGGCAATATAATGGATATTCACAATACATAAGCAAGGATTTTTCTAGCAATATAAAATTAGGCAACACTGTGAATATTGCAATGATATTAAGGGACTTTGTATTGGGACATCAATAAAAGTTAGCATAATTAGACTAGTTTCGTGATTCTTTGTCTCGTGACTCAAGAGTGTTAAAGGGATAGTTCACCCATCATTTACTCACCCTCATGCCATCCCAGCTCGGCCTATTCGGCAACCACCCAGGGGACAAGATGTTCTCTCAGGAGCTGGTAGCCAGGCGACTCCTTCCCCTGGTGGAGGGCCAAGAGGAGAATCCTTGGTTTCCATTTTTTTCATTTGCCACACCACCTTTGGGCTGTGGTACCCACTTTTTCAATAAAAGAGCAATTTCCTCATCCGCTGGGTCACCTAGCTGGTACCCGCAAACGGTGTTCTCACGGCACGCCGGCATCAAACCCTTACAGACGAAGTGGCACTCTGGATGTAGAAACTTCACCTCCATGTCCACACCTGTACAACTTTCACAACCCGGTCGGCCGGTTCTCACTAGGACCTCCTCCTCAGTCACTAACCTGCCCCCTACCGGGTACGTGGAGCAAGGTAAGTGTTTTGATTTTTTTCTCAGCACACATGCCTCAGGACGCAACTTTGCCTCCTGATGCGCTGACTGAGGTTGCTGCACACCACTCATATCCCACGCAGCCTCAACATGACAGCGGATGCGCTGTCACGACAGGCTCCACTCAACGGAGAGTGGAGGATCCTTCCCCAGGTGGTTCAGCTGATCTGGGACCGGTATGGCAAAGCACAGGTAGACCTGTTTGCTTCCCAAGATAACTTCCATTGCCCGCTCTGGTACTCCCTCAGGTCGGAGGCAAGTCCCCTCGGGACAGATGCATTGGCACACAGCTGGCTCCGGGGGCTGCGCAAGTATGCATTTCCCCCTGTGAGCCTACTTGCACAGGTGCTGTGCAAGGTCAGGGAGGACAGGGAACAAGTCACTCTAGCGGCCCCTTAATTATTAGTGTTCTTCCCGATCTGAAGACCCACAGAGGTGTGCAGTCGGGTCAGTGCTCTCATTCCTACAGGGAAAGCTGGAGGGGCGGATTTCCCCCTCCACCATAAAGGTATATGTAGCTGCTATAGCGGCCCACCATGATGTGGTGGACGGTAAGTCACTAGAGAAGCACGACTTGATCATCAGGTTTCTAAGAGGTGCCCGGAGGTTGAACCCTCCCATGCCATGCCTGTTCCCCTCATGGGATCTCTCTGTGGTCCTTAAGGGCCACCAGAGAACCCCCTTCGAGCCTCTAGAATCAGTCAAGCTAAGTGCCCTCTCCCAGAAGATGGCCCTCCTGAGTGTGCTTGCTTCCATCAAGAGGGTTGGAGACCTGAAAGCGTTCTCTGTCAGCGACACTTGCCTGGAGTTCGGTCCGGGAGATGCTCATATCATCCTAAGACTTTGACCGGGCTATGCGCCCAAGGTTCCTACGACACCTTTCAAGGACCAGGTAGTGAACCTTCAAACGCTGCCCTGGGAGGAGGCAAACCCAGCCTTATCATTGCTGTGTCCGGTATGTGCTTTGTGTACCTATTTGGGCCACACACAGAGCTTTAGACTCTCTGAGCAACTCTTTGTTTGCTTTGGTGGACAGCGGAAAGGGAATGCTGTCTCCAAACAGAGGCTTGTCCACTGGGTAGTCAACACTATCGCATTGGTCTATCGGACCCAGGCCTTGCCCGCTTCCTTGCGGGTTCGAGCACACTCTGCAAGAAGTGTGGCATCCTTGTGGGCACTGGTCAATGGTACCTCTCTAGCAGACGTCTGTTGATCAGTGGGCTTGGCAACACCAATACATTTGCGAGATTCTACTATCTCCGAGTTGAGTCGGTTGCATCCCATGTTTTGTCAGGTCCGAGCATGTAGAACTCTGTAACACGGGATGACTGACCGGGTGTACCGCTTGCACTAGTGCCTTTCCCCTCCACTGAGGCAAACATGTGCGCTTTTACTCCCAGGTGAGTCCTCAAACTTGTGATGTTCCTCCTCCCCAGCCCTTTGGCTCCCACTACAGGTACTAGTTACTCTGTACTGGAATAGGTGCTCCATAGGGGCTGGTTATCACGGTAACAATTTTAGAGCAAATACATCAATAATGATCTATATATATATATATATATACACTACTGGTCAAAAGTTTTGAAACACTTGACTGTAATGTTTCTCATGATCTTAAAAATCTTTTGATCTGATGGCGTATGATTAAATGTTTGAAATTAGTTTTGTGGATGAAAATATAATTGTGAATACATATAAAAAAAAAATTATAAAACTAAAATATTATTAAAAAAAAAAAAGGTTTTGAAATGGATGACATGGACTGAATAATAGCCAATAAGTGCCCAACATAGATGGGAACTCCTTCAATACTGTTTAAAAAGCATCCCAGGGTGATAACTCAAGAAGTTGGTAGAGAAAATGTCAAGAGTACATGTCAGCAAATTCTAGGCAAAGGGTGACAACTTTGAAGATGCTAAAATATAACACAGTTTTGATTTATTTTGGATTTTTAGTCACAACATAATTCCCATAGTTCAATTTATGTGATTCCAAAGTTTTGATGACTTTACTATTATTCTAAAATGTGAAAAATGTATATTTAAGCAATATAACACGAGCAAGTGTGCGATATGGCCCTACATCAGCACTGCTGTGATTCGGCTGCAGGCACAAGGCCGCTGGTAATCACAGCAGTGCTGATTTAGGAACATATCGCACGATTGTGAGTTTGGAAAAAATTAGTATGGTCATAAAAAGAGCATTTGTGCATGGAACTATTTTCTTACGTGCCGGATCAGAATCTGCCGTTGCTGGTTCAAAACAAATGAAGAGTCCAAGCCTTTGTTAGTAATTAATAAATGTCACTTCAGAAATATTATCACAACTTGTGCTGTTTCTAACAAGTTATTGGATAGACAAGGATGGATGTGAGTGTGTAAGTGTCTGAGTGAGTGAGTGAGTGAGCATCTGAGTAAGTAAGCATATGAGTGTGTCAGTGAGTGAGTGAGAGTGAGAGTGAGAGAGAGAGAGAGAGAGAGAGAGAGAGAGAGAGAGATGGAGAGTGTGTGATCTCCTGTTGCCACTCCCAAGCAGAGATGATGTCAGCTTTCTGAAGGTCTGCTTTCTCAGTGGAAAAATAGCCGTCCAAGCGGGGTAATTCTCTATATTTCGCCAGTGCACAAGAGTCATTCACTATAGAAATGAAGTCTTCTCCGCCATTTTGAACAGTACTTTTTCTCCAATGTGGAAGCTCCAGTAAGAGGTAAGCACCTTGAGTTCTGTAAATAATCAGTCTGTTGTGTCTCTCTGCTGTGATGAGTTGTTCGTTTAAAGCCGTTTAAAGCTATTTTCTAGCTGTAGTCGTGTAGTAGTAATACGAGCGATCATGGAGCGCTGTTGTATGTAAACAATGACTGACGGATTCACTTCACGTCACCAACTGCTAATATTACACACAAAAGTGATCATTTGCCACCACCTGCTGTCTAACATATTTAATTCAAAAAAACAAAAAAGACAAACCATAGCCCTTAACAGATCTGCACTGCTCTTACACTTTAGTTTAGAATAGCACGAACACAAGCAGCTTGATACACACACATTGAAGCGTCTGAGTGCTGATGGTGTCAGACCACCATTGCTCATGGAACATCTCTCGTCCAATCAGATTTACAAAAAACTATTAACACAGTCATCAAAACAACTTTTCATTTTCCCACACAGCAACACAAAATTACCAAAATAACATTATTTTCAGATAACTTTATTCACAATTTATATATATTGTCAGATACCTCATATGTACGATAAAGTGTATATAGATAATTCATTCTGTAGGATAAAATGTATTATTAACAACTACACTTACAGTTATATGCATGTCTTTGTATTTTATTCCATTTTAATTCTACTACTGTAAATTAAAATTCAATTCTGAATCCTGTTTGCTGCCTCAATTCATATTCAGTTCAAATTCAGGAAATTATTTTAAATTTCAATAGCATTCACAATTTCCTTTTGAATGGCATATAACTCTGCTGCAAGTAATGTTTTAGGCTCTTTGATCTATTCTGAATCATAAAAAAATAATGAAACTCTGAAGTATCTGAGGTTGAAGCTAGTAACCATTCAGCTTTATGCTTAAATGAAATACAAAAGCAGTGTGCTCCAGTGTGGCCTATAATAATACACAGAACATCTGCATTTCCAACAAAACGCTCATCTCCTCACTCCTAATAAGGCAAAAAAAGGAGAACTTCTCCAAACAATACCACCAAATCACAAGCATCCTAGACGCAGCACCCTTAATCTGTTGCTGTGGCAACAGCAGCCTTGCCGTTGCTAGGGAAACAGTTGCTGGGAAAGAAGTGGCAGTAACATCAGCTACAGCTGTGGCCGTTAGAGAGACAGTGGAGTGACAGTCCAGTATGTGACTGCTCTTTCCCACTGGGTTCTGCATTCAGAGACAGCTTTGATTAAAGCTGCCGTACAAGTTCAGTCATAATATAAGGAGTACTATATTTATTTTTCAGAGATGATGATACAAGAACATATCTTTTTTTGGGGAAAAATAACCCATTGGTTTGAATAGACATTATAGTGAAAACCATGGAAAAACATTGTTTTCACCAACACATATTGTAAATAGTACAATTATAACATTTAATACACTTGCCACAAATTGCCCCAATATAAATGTAATACAAAACTTGCCCAGGTGTGACTTGTCCTAAGAACAGTTCAACCTTTTGGGTAAAATCTATCTTTATTATATAGCTGACCCTTGCCTGAATGTATGTTAGTGTTGTTTTATGTTAACTTATGTTAACTAACAAGTAAACAACAAAAAAAAATATAATGATATAATTTTTTTTGTGAACTCATTCATAAAATCGATAGCTTTGACTATGAAATCTGAATTGTTTAGCTACTTCAATGCCTTTGTTAAATGTTGGTAAAATCACACCTTTGACCGCATATTCTATATTAATGTTCTAATTTGCTAAATTGCAGACTACAGTTATACTAATACTTGGTGGTAGAATTGTTTATTCTTGTTAATATGAATAATAAACAGAATCGTTTTTTTTTTGGTGTCCTTTATCAATCTGCTGTTGATACCATGTTAAAGCCACTTTAGTCCATGCGTAACAACTCAATTCTGACTTGATCTACAGTGCAGTCTATTAGATATTTGAGGATGTCATAATTGATGTTCCTGCCTAACGGACAAATGTATATTGTGCATTGTAAATGTGACTGTCAATCTGTGAAGAAAACAAAAATCATGCAGTATTCTTCACACTTGAGTCCTCTTTTTTAAAGAACCAAACTCAATCGTCTGGACTAAAAAATGTATCCCAGTCAGTTCTCTTTGAATTCACACTGTCTCCTGACCTTGAAATTGGGCTCAGTTTAATTTTTTTCCCATTTTAGATGTGACTGTGTCTCAGCTCACTTTTCTTTCATACAGTTGAACCACAAAAATATAATATGTTAATTATAATAATATGTCTTTATATAAAATGTATGTTTATTATAAAATATGTATTTACACTCACTGACCACTTTATTAGGAACACTAATATAGTGCCCGATGTGGTCTTCTACTGTTGTAGCCCATCCGCCTCAAGGTTCAACGTGTTGTTTCTGAGATGCTATTCTGCTCTCTACAATTGTTCAGAGTGGTTATCTGAGTTGCTGCAGCCTTTCTGACAGCTCGAACCAGTCTGGCCATTCTCTGTTGACCGTCTGCAGAAGTGCCACTTACTGGATGTTTTTTGTTTTTGGTACCATTCTGACTAAATTCTAAAGACTGTTGTGTGTGAAAATCCCAGGAGATCAGCTGTTACAGAAATACTCAAACCAACCTGTCTGGCACCAAAAATCATGCCATGGTCGAAATCACTGAGATCACATTTTTTCCCCATTCTGATGGTTGATGTGAATATTATCTCAAGCTCCTGACCTGTATATGCCTGATTGTATGCATTGCACAGCTTTCACACGATTGGCTTGATTAGATAATCACATGAATAAATATATTTACAGGAGTTCCTAATAATGTGTTCTGTAATTGTTTTAATTTATTTACTTGGACACAGCATCACAAGGTGGCCAGGTGTTTAAAGTTGGTTAAACCTTCACACATTCATTTTCACAGAAATGTAGTACATTTAGAGAGAGCAATTTGACTTTTTTAATATGCGTTTAATAATCATTCCCTCCTAAAGTATATGTTGTTGCTTGTCACCATTACCTTGGTAAGGTAACCTGTAATTTGGAATTAAGCAAATGTGAAAATAAAGTGAACATGGCTTTTTGCTTACAATACATGTTATTTAAATAAACCGCACACCTGACAAGGTTTCATTTCGCTTTAAGGAGTTCATTTGGATCATTCACCTATAATCAAATTCTTGCAATCAGTTCTCATACCCCTGAAACGAACCAATTGTGACAATGTGCTAAGATTTACTGTATAAGCTAGTTATTGTTTGCATTGCATACTGCCTGGTTTGTGTTTATGTTTTACCCGTAAGCCATTTGTGTTTTGCAGAAACAGTGTAAAGGACAGCTTCTCCTGGACCTGGTGTGTGAACATCTAAATCTGTTGGAGAAGGACTACTTCGGTTTGACCTTCAGTGATTCAGACAGCCAAAAGGTCAGAGAGCCATTGCAAAGATTTCTGCTGATACATTTTGTACATATGCTTAAGCTATAAATGAAAAATTACATATATCATCATTGTACCCTTAGAGGACAGGGCAGTAATGTTTTTCTGAAATAGTTTTGCATTCCCTCACAATAAGTTTTGGGTACACTCGCAATAAATGTACCATCATTTTATCTATAATATTTGCTGTGAAACCATAGTAATAATACAGGAAAACTAAAAGTATGGTAATACAAATTATTATTTTGTGATAATGGTTATATGGTTATACTATACAAATACCATAGTTTAAATTGCCTGGCCCCAAAAAAGTTTGCATAATAATAATTCCTTGCATTTATATAGCGCTTTTCTAGGCACTCAAATCGCTTTACATAGTATAGGGGGAATCTCCTCAACCACCACCAGTGTGCAGCATCCACCTGGATGATGTGACAGCAGCCATAGTGCGCCCACCACACACCAGCTATTAGTGGAGAGGAGAGAGTATAGTTATGTAGCCAGTTCAGGGATGGAGATTAATACGATGCCATGGTAGATAGGGGCCAATGGGGGGTATTTGGCCAGGACACCAGGGTTACACCAGGTTTACATGGGATTTTTAATGACCACAGAGAGTCAGGACCTCAGTTTAACATCTCTGCTGGCTTCCCTAATACCACTTCCAGCAGCAACCTTGGTTTTCCCCAGGAGGTCTCCAATCCAGGTACTGGCCAGGCTCAACCCCGCTTAGCTTTAGTGGGCAACCAGGAAAGAGATGCAGGGTGATATGGCTGACATACACACATGTTGGACCACCTTTAGCTTTGATTATGGCGTGTATTAGTCGTGGCATTGTTTCGAAAACCTTATGCAATGTCATAACATTTATTTCCATCCAGATTTGCATACATTTTTGGCCAAGATCTTGTATTGATGAAAGGAGAGTTGAACCACTCCGTAAAGTCTTCTCCAGCACATCCCAAAGACTTTAAATGGGGTTAAGGTCAGGACTCTGTGGTGGTAAATTCATGTGTGAAAATGATTCCTCATGCTCACTGAAGCCAGATGAATACTGGAATTGTCATCCTGGAATATGCCTGTGGCCATATTTTTTTCAGGGAAGAAAAAAATCCATTGATTGTATAACTTGGTCATTCAGTACATTCAGGTAGTCAGCTGACTTAATTTTATTGCTGCATAACATTGCTGATCCTAGACCAGATCAATTGATGCAAACCGATATCATAACACTGCTTCCAGAGGCTTGTAATTGGGCACTATTCATGATGGGTGCATCGCTTCGTGCGCTTCCCTTCTTATCCTGTTGCGCCATCTCTTCAGAATAGGGTAAATCTGGACTCACAATCCACATAACCTTTTTCTATTGCTCCACTGTAAAATCTTTATGCTCCCTAACAAATTTAAGTCATTTCTTGTCCTCACTAACAAGTGGCTTTCACTATTAAACATAGTAATTCGTTTTACTGTTGATTTTTTACGATGTGTTCTAAGCATTTTAGTGATCTCCGATCACGATCATTCAAGATTGTTTTTCGGACCACATATCTTCCACAAATCGTCTCGGTTACTTACGTAACCTCCATTCACTTATGGAGGGAACGAGACGTTGTGTCGATGAGTTGACACTAGGGGTCGCTCCTGCGGAGCCCAGACATCTCTGATTTTGATAAAAGGCCAATGAGACGTGTAGAATTTGCATGCCACTCCCCCGGACATACGGGTATAAATGGAGTGACGCTGCAAATACATATCAGGTATCGCACTGAGGAGCCAAGCCAAAGACCCGGCGCTTTCAGCGGTTGGTTCAGTGTTGTGGCCAGCGGGAAACAACGTCTCGTTCCCTCCATCAGGGAATGGAGGTTACGTTAGTAACCGAGACGTTCCCCGTCTGTCACTCACTCGACGTTGTGTTGATGGGTTGACACTAGGGGTCCCCATGGAAAATGCCACAGAGCTGAACCGAGTTACGCAGACTGGCGGTGCGAGACGGGCAAACCTCTGTGTGCCTCGTAGCCAGCGCAGCAAGCCGTCGCATAACTACCCCCAACACACTGGCAGGCATGAAGTGGTCCCCTGCACCTAGGGGAATGGCTAACTGCTCAGAAGTATAAGGACTGGCTGGCAGCACATGTGGACCACTTACCTCAGTACGGGGGCCTAGTGACGCCCGTACCGGGGCGGCAGCGAGCCTCTCCAAAGACTCGATGGCCGGGGCTGAGAGAGCGGCAACAAGCCTGCGTGACGAGGACGCTGTGTGTGCCGTGGTGTCATGCTCGTCTCTCGACTTGGGTCTGTAGCCAGTGCTGGAGTGGTCTCATATGCATCAACCCAAGTGGTGTAACCGTCGCTGAGGATGCCATATGCCCCAGGAGCCTCTGAAAGGATTTCAGTGGGACCAACGTGTTCTGTCTGAACGTATGCAGATAGCTCAGCACTGACTGTGCGCACTCGTTGGTGAGACACGCCAACATTGAGACCGAGTCCGACTCCATACAGAGAAAAGAGATGCTCTGAACCGGGACGAGCTTGCTTTTCCCAGTTGACCCGAAGCCCCAAGCGGCTGAGGTGCCTGAGCACCAGGTCCACACAACATGTCTAGCGAGTGAGCTAAGATTAGCCAGTCATTGAAATAGTTGAGGATCCGGACGCCCGCTTCCCTCAGTGGGACAAGGGCTGCCTCTGCGACCTTCATGAAGGCGCGAGGGGACAGGGACAGGCCGAAGGGTAGGACTTTGTACTGATATGCCTGACCCTCTAAGGAAAAAAGGGTCTGTGTCGAGGAAGGATCGAGACATGAAAGTACGTGTCCTTCAGGTCTACCACCACAAACCAATCTAGATGCAGGATGCTCGCTAGAATGCTTCTCTGCATTAGCATCTTGAATGGGAGTCTGTGCAGAGCCCGGTTCAGAACTCGCAGGTCGAGGATTGGCCGCAACCCGGCGCCTTTTTTGGGTACGATGAAGTAGGGGCTGTAAACCCCCTTCTGGGCCCTCTGGCCCCAGGAACCAATCGTCGAGCCGTGAGGGTTCGGGGGGAGGTGGAGGGTTCCACTCCCACCCGAGTCCTCAGCGTCAGACATGACGAACCCGCTCTCCGATGCCGCGATCGAGATCTCATCGTCGTCAGGCGCTCCGAACGAGATCGCGGGTCCGCTGTGAAGCGAACCGGCAACCGCGCCGCAGCGCTCGGTTGGAGCATACGTGCGTGGTGGGGAGTGGGAGGTCCGTGGGGTTATACCTGGCGGAGAGGCTCCCTGCTCTGTGAATTCAGCTCTGAGACTGCTCTCTCGGCTCCGAAGAAGATATCTGATGTGTATTTGCAGCGTCACTCCTTTTATACCCGTATGTCCGGGGGAGTGGCATGCAAATTCCACACGCCAGTTCTCATTGGCCTTTTCTCAAAATCAGAGATGTCTGGGCTCCGCAGGAGCGACCCCTAGTGTCAACTCATCGAAACAACGTCGAGTGAGTGACAGACGGGGAACTAATAGTTTACCACTATTCTTCCAGGTTTGAATAATGTGTTGGACAGTTCTTATCCCAATTTCAGTGATTTTAGCAATCTCCTTAGTTGTTTTCTTTGCTTGATGCAGGCCAGTAATTCCCCCCTTCTAAAACACAGTCTAACATATTTTCCACGACAACGGGATTGTGGCAGGGTGGAGGGCGGGGCCGGGTCGTGATCCTGCGCGCCCGGTCCCGTATTAGGCTAATTATCTGTCCCTGAGGTTTAAAGGCCGACAGCAGAGGGCTGTGCGAGAGAGAGAGATCGTTAGCGGACATGTCCGCCATGTGTGTTTGTTTATGTGTACTGTTAAGTTTTTCATTAAAATATTATTTATGTTGAAAAGCCGGTTCTCGCCTCCTCCTTGCCCCATCCTTGAGCTGTTTTACACTGGTGCTGAAACCGGGAGGGAGGAGGGATACGCCGCAGTAGAGTTCTCGCCACTACCGCCCACTCTAACGGAGCAGCCGCTGCCATCTGCCGGGGACGAGGAGCCCAGCCGCCTGAGCGAGGACGATGGCCGCCGACCGCGAGGGAGGAGGGGCTCTAGCCGACCGCCTGGAGCGAGAGAACCGCTGCCAGGGGCGGAGGAGTCGCCTACCGGCCGCTGAAACGCCGGGCGGGTTGGAGACCGCCGACCGCGAGCGGGAGGGGCTCACTGCCGACCGCCTGGAGCGGGAGAACCGCTGCCAGGGGCGGGGAGACCCTTCTAGTCCCCGAACGCGGCGGGTGTTCCGTCCGCCAGGGGCTGGAGGACTGCCGCGGATCCGCCCGAGAGGCGCGCTGTCGTCCGACAAAGGGTGGAGGAGTGGCCGAGGAACAAGCTGCGGCGTATCGGAGAACTGGCGAGTAAGAGTTTTTTTTTTTCTCATCTCTCTCTCCTCTCTCTCTCACTGTCGCTCTGCGTTGGCCTTTACCTCTCTTAAAATTTATAGTTTTGGGGGTACTACACTCTTACAGGAAGTACCCCCATTTTAATTAGTTCTGTTTCCCTCCTTGTCCCTCCCTCGTCCAGGTAGATGGGGATGACCTGCCGGACAGACAGCTGAAGGCGCCCTTCCCCAGGGAAAGAGGGGGATGCACGTCAGGCCGGGGCTCCCCAGCCTGAGAGAACGGGGAGGAATGTGGCAGGGTGGAGGGCGGGGCCGGTCGTGATCCTGCGCGCCCGGTCCCGTATTAGGCTAATTATCTGTCCCTGAGGTTTAAAGGCCGACAGCAGAGGGCTGTGCGAGAGAGAGAGATCGTTAGCGGACATGTCCGCCATGTGTGTTTGTTTATGTGTACTGTTAAGTTTTTCATTAAAATATTATTTATGTTGAAAAGCCGGTTCTCGCCTCCTCCTTGCCCCATCCTTGAGCTGTTTTACAGGGATATAATTGGCATGGCTGTTTAAGAAATGAGAAGATACACAGCATCAGTTAGGGTTAAAAGAATTGTTGCCAGCTGAAACATATTAATCACTGCAATAATGATCCAATCATAGGCTCTTAAGTATCTGCTTATATAAATACAAACAGTGACTTTTTGTTTTGGCCAGGCAGTATATGCTTATGTAGTAAAACTGTGGCTTTACTGTAACCGTGACAGTTGCATATTTGTTTTTGTTTTCTGTCAGAAACATAATTTTACTATAGGAATATTATAGACTGTTGTAACCATTGTTTTTGTCGGAAATCATGGTTTTACTAGTAATATTATTTAACCACGACTGTTAACTATGTTTTTTTTTTAACAGAAACCATGGTTTTCCTTTGTTATTACTATGATTGTACTACAACTATCAAGGTTTAAATATGGTTACTGTAGTAAAACCATGTAAAACCATGGCAAATATATTGCGAGGGAATGCAAAAGTACTGTGAGGGCACACAAAATTATTGCAAGGGAGAGCAAAACTTATCTCAAGGGAATTGAAACTATTGCGAAGACATTCAAATGTAAAACGTATTGCGAGGGCCCGCAAAACTATTTCAGACACCCTGCCCTATCCTCTAAGGGGCTTCATTCTATTATTTGTCCTAGACAGCAATGAGATTCAGTGGAAAGCAAATTAATAAGTTTCCTGCTTATTGTTACATATTGTTTTGTTTTTTATTCCTAAAATGGAAATAAATGCATTTTGACAGGAAAATAAGTATATATTGCACTTTCAACATTTGCGATTAATCACGATTCACTTCAACAACAAAAAGCCTGTATGCAATTAATTGCGATTACATTTTTTAATTGACTGACAGCACTAGTTTTTATGTTTAATACCATCCCTGCTGTCAAATATTTTCAACATTTTCCCATTTTTGTCAAACATGTCTGCTGAAGTTGAATTCAGCTGTAACAATTGAAATTGATTTCTGGGCCTCACATGAGATTGCCTGTGAGTTACATTTTGATGCCATTTTGGAAACATGTACTCTTTTATTCAGATTGTTTGATAGAGTGGAAGAATACACTTGTTTCTTCTCTAAAGAGATAATGTGTTGATAATTAATTGCTCTTTCCTTTGATCAGTCACCATGCACATATGGCCAGATACTGTAATTGATATGCATGTGCATTAAATTGGTTTGCATGTTGATGAGTGAGCACAGCTCTTATTTGGTCTGTGTTCAGAGCAATGTGATTGAAAACACACTTTAAGCGGATGTGCTAAAAGTAACAAAAAAAAAAAACAGATTTGGTTGAAGTGTGTTTTCAAACACATTGCTCTAAACACCCATCAAGGAGTTGGCAGTTGATAACAGTTCTTTAATGCGATTCACCCCAAAATGAGCATACTGTTATCATTGTAAAACCCTGTTATTGTTTTTGTGGAAAATAATCTTTATGCAGCTCTCTTCCATACAGCAACAGTTTGTAGTGACTACAGTTAAAAACTCCACAAAAAACACCATATAGCACTACTAAAGTGATAGTTCACCCAAAATTGTAAATTGTCTGATAATTTACTTACCCTCATTCCATCTGAGATGTGATTTATCTGAGAACACCTTTGAAGATTTGTAGAAAAAGATCCAGACTCAGCAGGTCCTTAGAATGGGAGTGGATGGTGATTAGGCATTTGTAGGTCCAAAAAGCACAGATAGTCAGCATAAAAGAAATCCATCCTATCTCCGGTGGTGACGTTAATGTCTACTAAAGTGAATCGATCACTTTTTAAGCAAAAAGGAATGATAACACTTTTTATCGATAAAAGTTTGCTTCCAGCCAGGCATTGACGAATGACCGAATTTACCCGAGTGCTCCTGTGTTTTGTAGATCATTTCAGCCTTAAGTGTGCTTTCTGTTTTTGTTTATGTTAAAGGGATAGTTCACCCAAAAAATAAAATTCTGTCTTCATTTATTCACCCTTATGTTGTTCTAAACCTGTATGACTTTCTTTTCCCTAAGAAACACAAAATAAGATGTTTGGCAGAATGATTGCCTCAGTTACAATGAACTTTCATTGCTTCTTAAAGTGAAAAGGGACTGTTATGGCTAATATAACATAATTACAGTAGCATACTACTGTTTTAAATTACATACTGCACTGTTTACAATGTATACTGCACGATATTCTTCTGTAAGCTGTATGCTATTATTTTATTCTAAACATTTTCAGAATGGAATACTAGCTTACTATGCTGTATACTCTCGTTAGTGTCCTCTTAAAATACTAACTGAAACAGGGCATTTATCCACCATAAACATTTTAAAGTGTAGTATGCTATTGTTGTCACATGACCTTATGTTGAGTGGCATTCAGTTATCATCCTGGAAATTATAATGGTTATTTAAACGGTTCTATCGTTTAATTTTTAAAGTCGGGTACATTGTGAGATGCAGTATTCCACACAGTAGGTTATGCTTCAAATTCTAGCAATTGTAGTATGTTATCGGGGTACTCAATAGTCCTACGTAAAAATAAAATATATTTTGTAAACTGTGTACTTTCTGTATAGTGCAGCAATAGTATAAATATCACTTTAGTATGTTATTTTCAACATAGCCAAAGTGTTTGTTTTGTATTATTTTTAAACTGAACTAAAATTGCCCAGAATAACCAAGGAAATGCCTCCGTCTCCTGTGCTTCCGTTTCCTGGGTATGAGATATGTTGCAAGTGAAGTTTATGCAGATGTATTGCAGATTGCACTGATCTCCTCTGATCTTCCCTGATGCCCTAAATTCTGAGCATCTCATTTAGATTTAAAGCCACGATGGCAAGGCAGATGCTGAGATTTGTATTCATCTTCTTATGCTGGGAAGAGCAGCACATTGCCGTCTCTCAGTTGAATCATATAGAGTGACTAGGAAAGTTTCCGTGCATTGAAAGTAAATCATAATTGTGCATCAAAATGTGGATATGTCATATTGCTAATGGATCTGTATGTTTTTTTTTTCTTTTTTCTGTTGTGTATTGAAGAACTGGTTGGATCCGTCCAAGGAGATCAAAAAACAGATGAGAAGTGAGTGAATCAGTAACACAAATTTGGGTTCAATGCAAGTTAAGAGTAATCCACATCATTAGTTGCATACTGTTAGTTACCACAAAAATGTATTTCCCTAGTTTATTTTAGATAAAGCAAAAATCTGGTTTACAGTGATGGGACTGAATGTGGCCCATCCATATATGTTAAAACGATCACTGTTTAAGGGGGCCTGGGTAGCTCATTGAGTAAAGATGCAGACTTCTACCCCTGGAGTCGGTAGTTAGAATCCAGGGGGTGCTTTGTGACTCCAGCTAGGTCTACTAAGCAACCAAATTGGCCCGGTTGCTAGGGAGGGTAGAGTCACATGAGGTAACCTCCTCTTGGTCGCTATCATGAGGTTCGCTCTTGGTTGGGCACGTGGTGAGTTGTGCGTGGATACACATTCTATGTCTCTGTGGTAATGTGCTCAACAAGCCACATGATTAGATGCACGGATTGATGGTCTCAGGTGTGTAGGCAACTGAAATTCGTCACTACACCACCACGGGGACTTAAAGCACATTGGGGAATTGGGCTCGAAAATGGGGAGAAAATGCACTAAAGAGCTGCTTCCCCTGAGAAATATTTTTTTTTACTGTTTACAGTATTAGTCAGACCCTCTGATATAAGCAGTTCACTGAATTGTTGTGGCACTTTCTCACTTTGTGTGTGTGTGTGTGTGTGTGTGTGTGTGTGTGTCTCAGCTTCTTCTTGGCATTTGACCTTTGCTGTGAAGTTCTATCCACCAGATCCTTCGCAGCTCATGGAAGACATTACCAGGTGACAAAAGGACCCTACAGCAGTTTAGCACTTCTACACAGTAGATGCCATAAAGTAAAAGTTCATCCAAAAATGAAAAATAAATAAAAAATAATAATAATAATACAAATATATATATATATATATATATATATATATATATATATATATATAAATAATAATTTGATGGCAACATATATGTGGACAGCAGAACAAATCTGTGCTATTTGAAATAATACCAAGCTGTAGAAACTCAGATTTTTTTTTTTTAAATCAAATTGTTTATTATATTTGTTGTTCATGTTTTTGAGACGTTACAGACATTATATCAGAAATGTGCTTAATTAATTATTATTCAAAGTAATAACCATCATTCTATCACTGCCAATGTTAAAATTGGCATTGTTCCATGTCTGCCAAACATGTTTAGTGGTCTAAATATCATCTGCAGCCTGAAATTGAACTTTGGTGGGATTTTAGGAGTGAATGCACTAAGATGCAATACAATGCTCCTTTGCCCCCTTGCTACCTATTTAGTGAATTACTTAACCTTCAGTGTGCTGTCTGTCTGCACTGGTCTCAGAACCATACTACAGAACCATATTTTCATCCTAACTCCATATAAAGCCTCTGAAAGCAAATTACCTAAAATTACCTGAAAGCAAAATGTTCCAGCTTTTGGATGAACTCGTTGATTCTCAATGAGATTATGCACAGTAAATATAGTATTTCTAAGGAATAAATGCACTAAAGTAGCACATTGTGTTTAGCAGCATGGTGTTTCATAATAAATTGCTCAAATTTTGAAAATGGCAGATCGAACTAGAGACTCTTTTGACACAAACAGGTTTCAGTGTAAAAACTTTATTAAGTTTCTTACTTTGTTGGCGTTTCTCCCAAAGACAAACTCTGCTATGATTGGCACCATGTTGTTTGGTCACATAACTCATAAAAAGTTTACATGGGGGTTGATGTGGGAAACAAAGTTGAGATGTATGGACTATTTTATGGTGTATTTAAGGTATTTTTATTTTATTTATTTTTTTTCATTTTTTGAGCTTGACAAATGCACTATGAACTGACATTGTATTGAAAAGAGCTGTTAATTTTTTTTTTCTTCAAAAATTCTCCTTTTGTGTTTAACAGAAAAATAATAACAGAATACATGTTTTGAAATCACATCAACCTACTGTATAGGTATATAGAAATAAATATGGAGTTGTATGTTTTTTAAAGCTGACTTATGTCATTTCTGCATCATTAGCGCCACCAAATGGAATTGCAAAAATAAACAATGTTTTCAAAACCTCTTTCTGAATACCCCCTTTGCCTGCAGTTGTTCAAACAGTCAGATAGCCCCATCCCCAACTCACGCCATTGGCTGAGTGATGTCTAAATGGGTCTAAATGGGTTCTTCAAAACAAAGACTGTCCTATGAACAGTGTTAACAATTTTCCAGAAAATTAACATATAAACTTTGTTGTCCCTGCTTATTAAGCTGAGATAAAAGAAAGTATTTTAACACAAAAAAAAATTACATACTTCAGAACTTTTGCATATACCGTGCACAGCATACTTACTGCATGCTGAAAATGAATGTGGTTGAACAGTATTCTGAGTACTTTAGTATGGTACAGCTATTCCAGAATATAGTCCTACCCTCAGAATATCTGTCATTAAAGGTCTGGCATTTAACCTGATCATCAGAATTCCATTGAATACTTTCATATGATTATTTTTGTTTATTTATACTCTGTTCCAGGTACTACCTGTGTCTGCAGCTGCGAAATGACATCCTCTCCGGCCGTTTGCCCTGCTCTTTTGTCACACACACTCTGCTGGGTTCCTACACTGTACAGGCGGAGCTGGGAGATTATGACCAGGAGGACCACGGCTCAGACTACATCAGTGACTTCCGGTTTGCCCCAAATCAGACCCGCGAGCTGGAGGAGAGGGTGATGGAGCTACACAAGACTTACAGGTCCGAAACAGATATTACTGCCTAGGGATTGTTGATGTTGTACATATTACTGAGTTCCTATGTTGAAATTTCATTGAAAAGTGAATGTTGAATATTGTGAATGAAAATATTTCTATATGCTCAGATCAGATCAGCTACAAATTGCTCATAGTAAGTGCAGATCCTACTGTTTATCCTGAAGTGCTTGTTACATGCTTATTTCTGTAGAATTAAAGCATTATAACCAATGTAAGCTTCAACAACCTTAGAAGAACAAAAGTATTATGGCATATCCAAGCATTATAGTAAGTAAACAACTTCTCCAAACAAGTAACAGATAAACATCCATCCAAGAACGAATAACGAAAGCCTGCGATTTGGCAGCAAATTCAACCCGACAGCTAAAAAAAAATATCTATATATTATTATTGGAAGCTTACCATTGTGAATTGGGGTAAGACAAGGACAGGGTTTGAACTTTGTTAGTTGTAACCAAAACAATTGCAAAGATGCTGACTACCACCCCTGGAGTCTCAAGTTCAAATCAAGGGTGTACTGAGTGACTCTAGTCAGGGTTCCTAAGCAATTAATTGGGCCAGTTGCTATGGTAGGAAGAGTCACGTGGGTTGTCTTCCTCATATTTGCAATATCGTGGTTCTCAGTCTCAGTGGGATGCATGGTGAGTATTTATTTGTAACAAGAACTAAACTGCTGCACATGAAATCGAAACTGTGATTTGGTTTTTTTAATTGGTTCATTTACACATTCCATACAAATGAAATGATTCACTAGAAACATCAGTACTACATATGAGAGAAAACACTACATAGGAGAGAGTGTTTTGATTATTTTCCCAGCTCACTTGGTTGTAAGGCTGCATAAACAATATTATGTAACAATAAGATCTAACACATAAGACACATAAGATGTAACACATAACCCATAAGATGGTGCCATGGATGGAGTTGTCCAATTCTTTTGCTGTTTTTGTTTGTTTCTGTGTTTAGTCTTCTATTTCCAATCAATTTTACCAGAGATGAGCTGTTGAATATTCGGCAGCACAAGCCAGATAATCTTTTTTACCGTTTTTTGATTATTCTGACATTCTGTTGGACATTTTAGTCGGAGCTGGCTCGCTGGTCAAGCTCCGACAGCGTGGCTTTCATACCGCCCTGCCAAACATCCATCTAGCGAATCTCCGTTCTCTTCCTAATAGGATATATGCATTCCTGCCAGGACTTATTTAACATAAAACAATGACAAACCATGGTTTACAGCAAAACTCAGGCAGCTTCATCAGGCCAAAGAGGATGCTTACAGAAGTGGGAATAAAATCTTGTACAATCAGGCCAAAAACAGTCTGACAAAGGAGATTAGAGTGGCTAAAAGAAGCTATTCTGAAAACCTGGAAAAAAAACTGTTTCAGCTAACGAACCTGCATCAGTGTGGAGAGGCCTGAAAAACTTTACCAACCACAAACACCATCCCCCAACACTGTAGGGAATCAATAACTGGCTGACAGCCTGAATGTGTTTTACTGTTGATTTGAAAAGCCCAGTCACACACCACACACCCACTCCGAACGTCACAGCACACAAACATTTACACCTCCGTCAACCACCCTCCTCCCCTCTCCTGCTACTCAACCTGCACTTAAAGGAATAGTTCACCCAAAAATGAAAATTTGCTGACCCTCAGGCCATCCAAGATGTATCTGAATTTCTTTCTTCATCAAAACAGAATTTAAGATTTTTAGGATTTATTTTCAAGCCTCCTCCTTTAAACAATGCAAGTGAATGTACAAAAAAATGTTTAACAGTCCAAAATGCATATTTAGGGTGCATCAAAATAATCCACATGACTCCAGTCCAAAACCAAAATAAAGTTTTACTGAACCCAAACGATTGACTATTTTTTGAAACAAAACAATACTTATATACTTATAAGTACAACTTAACTACAAATGTTCGCTTCCGTACATCTCTCTGACGTGTGCTTATGAGAAGGATGACGTAAGCTCATTGGTAATGTCACACGTCATTTGAAGGATGAGGCAGGAAGCATGTTATTCTTTACAAGAGGAGCGCTGTACAAAAGTTTAATTGTCTTTGTTGTGGATTTGTATTTGTATAAGTGTATTGTTCAAAATTGTCGTTTGGCATGTATATCCTGAATGCTTCAAACTTCAGAAACCCCCCAAAAAATGCAATCAACTTTTCATTGATTGCCTATACATGATCATGAGCATTTGAAGCTCTGGCTTATCGTGCTGAACCTGGATATCAGTACACTCCTACATTCTCTCAAATATTAGAGGGTGTGCAGTGAACATTTTATCCCTGAGGATTTCAGACCATCAAAAGAAACAATGGGTCAATATACGTGTAGGATTATACATGCAGAAGAATTGCAGCCACATGATTTGAATCTAGGAAAAACCCAATCTTAATCTTGAAATTCCGCAACTTCATAAATTAAAAGGCTGGGCCATACATATATATATATATATATATATATATATATATATATATATATATATATATATATGGTGGCATTCTTGTTGACTGGAAGCTTTTTTCACCATGACATATTCCTTGTGTGTAAGCGTACTTGGCAATAAAGCTTATTCTGATTCTGATCTGAAAAGCAGCAGCATTTTTTTGAGCTACACTGCTGCTTGTTGGAAAATTAGCTTCTTAGAGCTGCACGGGATCTCAAAACTTGTTACTGGAAAAGCAACACTGTTTTGAAAAGAACTGAACTATGTCAGACTGCTAAAAAAATTTACAAGTTAAATTGCATTGCTACTTTTTAGTTAGTTTACAACACTGTTCTGCTGTAACAATATTTAATTCCATACTGTTGCTCAGGGGAATGACACCTGCAGAAGCAGAAGTGAACTTCCTGGAGAATGCTAAGAAACTTTCCATGTATGGGGTCGACCTGCATCATGCTAAGGTACATCAAAATCACCTGGTTAAAGGTACAATCTGTAACTATTGTTCTGGATGGTACAACAGCAACGTGTGTGTTCCAACAAATATGTACTTACATGTTTGTATTTTGACCTGCATGTTGCTCAAATGTGAAATTATTTCTCCTATCCCAGATTAAAGGAATAGTTCACCAATAAATGATAATTCTCTCTCATAATTTACCTTTATGCCGTTTAAAAGTCATATGACTTTCTTTCCTCTGCGGAACACAAAGAAAATTATTTTGATGGATATAAGATGTGAATATACCCATACAATGCATGTCAATGGGGTCCAAATCTGCCAAGCTCCAAAAAGGACATAAAGGCAGCATAAAGGTAATCCATATGACTCAAGTGGTCTAATCCATGTTTTACTGAGCAGATATGATATATTTTTTCTAAGAACCCACCAAAATGTAACTGTTTTTTTTTGCTATAAATCTTGACATGTGCAGATTCCTAGGCTTGATCATAATTTGAACCTTGAATACGCTTCCTCACGCTTCACGCATGTGCAAAGTGCATGTACAGTGCGTGTACATGGGCAGAGCACATTATGGTCTGTTCTCATTATGGTCTGTTCACATTATGGTCTGTTGATTTAATCGTTTCAGGAGACATTAAACCACTTGAGTCATATGGATTAATTTATACTGTAATTTAAGTTATGGACCCCATTGACTTGCATTGTATGGATATACTGTATAATCACATATCTCTATAAAAATATCTTTGTGTTCAGCAAATAACATCATACGTGTTTGAGATGGCATAAGGGTGAGTAAATGATGAGAGAATCATGATTTTTGGGTGAACTATTCCTTTAATTTGCAGAGACATCTATGAGTAAGCCATTTTTAGGCTGATTTACACAAATGTCTAAACACTGCGCCTCTTGAGGTGCTTTCAATATTGTTATGTTTGTTTGGGGTGAGTATCTATTTATCTGACCAATGACAGATGAGGGCAGTGTTTGGGACACTTGATTGAAAACAGTCTTTTAAATCTTCTGAGGCACAGAATTAATACTTCACCTTTAAATGTTTAGGTTTTAAATTCAGAAGTTAACATGCAGCCTCCTCATTGCAGTGATAGTGGTGTTGTTTTGCTGACTGTGCCTTTATTAACCACAAGCGATATTAAAATATACTAATAATTACCCTTCTGTACGTTTAAACATTATTCTGCACTTCTTTCTTCTCTTCCTGAGGCAGGATTCAGAAGGAATTGATATCATGCTGGGTGTGTGCGCCAATGGTCTATTGATTTACCGTGACAGGCTAAGGATCAACCGCTTTGCCTGGCCAAAGATCCTCAAGATCTCCTACAAAAGGAGCAATTTCTACATCAAGATCCGCCCTGGAGAGGTAAACACAGCTTTTAGATGATCTTAGTGCTGAACCGTGGAAATATCACCAACAGTAGCTTAATACTGGAAAGCATTGGAGAAAAATCTTCTAAAGAAAGCCCTTGCTTATGAATATGGCTTAGTTTCACACAATAGTTAAAGAATGCTGAAGATTGGCTGTTAAAGGAATAGTTCTCCCAAAAATGAAAGTTCTGACATGTTGTTCCAATCCCGTATGACTCACTTTCTTCAGTACAGTACAAAAGGAGATGTTAGGAAGGATGTTAACCCTGCCTTTTTCAAGCAATGAACTTGGATTGACTTTTATTGCATGGAAAAGGGCAGCTTGGACATTCTGCTAGATAAAACATTTTGTGTTCCATGCAAGAAAGAAAGCCATACAGGTGTGGAACGACTGTTGAATTATTTTCATTTTTTGGTGATTATCCCTTTAAGCAAATATTTGTTTGCTTCTGACTGGGCTCAGTTGCTTGCACACTTGCTTTGGTCATGTCATCAATCATTTGTGGCTCTAAGATTTCTATTCACTAGATTTTAAGTAAATCACTCGACATGCTTGCCAATAGAAAAGTCTCATGAATCTGAATGAGAAGGGGGAGTCGAATGGATGGCCAGAGTTCCTGGACTCTTCTGAATTCTGTGCTCTGATTGGTGGATTTGGCCCTCTTTCCCAGCATGGTCATCTTGTCGTTGAACCCGGGCCCATGGGGGTCTACAGAGTGACTGGCTCAGTGGAAGTCTGTCTTCACAGTGAGTCAGTTGAGAGAGACACATAAAGAGCTCCTTCAACTTCACTGCTGCAGCTGCGGCAGTGCCCAGAATAGGAACCAAATGGACCAATATAGAGTGCACAAATGCCAGGATCATGTTTATCTTCTTTGTATGAAAAATGGATGCTTTACTTCCCCCAAGAGAAGCTCAGGGCAGAATCCTCTCTCAGAGTCATTAGACTGAAAACAAAGAAAAAGATTAAGTATAATTAGATCCTGCGTCAGCTCAGAAACAACTCTGTTACGTTAGAGAAGGTATTCCTGAGCTTGATTTAGGAGTTGGTAATGGCTTTATTAATGCTTATGAAGGGTATTTTCAGTTTCTTTGCAACTGCATTTATCAAAGACTTTTTCCCCTTGCCAAGTAGAAGTGACATTTATGTGAATGGTCTGATTTGTTCTTCTCTTTGGTTTTACCCAACAGTACGAGCAGTTTGAGAGCACAATTGGCTTCAAGCTCCCCAACCACAGAGCTGCAAAGAAACTATGGAAGGTCTGCATCGAACACCACACCTTTTTCAGGTGAACTAGCTGGAGCAGTTTAACCCTTAAATGCATACCTCTGGTCTTTAGTGACCCAGAACCTCATTCCACCTCCTTTACCTCATCTATTTTACTGGAGTTATGGCTCCTTTTCTTTAGTATTCTTCAACCTTTCTCTGATGAATCATCTAACAATAAAAAAAAAAATGCAAAATTGCAAAAAAATAAAAATAAAAAAATACAATTTGATTTATTTAAAGGTATAATTCACCAAAATATTTAAATTCCAAATGACCCCAGTTATTAAATCCATATATTCAGAAGCAATTTGATAGGTGTGGGTGAGAAACAGATCAATATTTTCAGTCCTTTTTTACAAAACATCTCCACTGTCATTTTCACATTATTCTTATTTTGTTTTTTTGCCATTCGCATTTTTTATGCATATCGTTACCTACTGGGCAGTGAGGAGAATTTATAGTAAAAAGGATCTAGGATGGCGTGAGGATGTGTAAATTATGTGAGAATTTTCATTTTGGTTGAACAATACCTTTAATTACCAAAAGTGCATAGGGTCTTTACTGACCCAAGAAATTTACAATAATAGTGTCTTTCATAAATTTTTATGCTTCTATAAATCCTATTTTTATGATTATTTCATATTTTTTTACGTTTACAATCAAATGTTTACAATATAAATTACTACTACAGGTGAAACTCGAAAAATTAGAATATCGTGCAAAAGTTCATTAATTTCAGTAATTCAACTTAAAAGGTGAAACTAATATATTATATAGACTCATTACAAGGAAAGTAAGATATTTCAAGCCTTTATTTTATATAATTTTGATGATTATGGCTTACAGCTTATGATAACCCCAAATTCAGAATCTCAGAAAATTAGAATATTACATGAAATCAATAAAAAAAAGGATTTTAAATACAGAAATGTCGGCCCTCTGAAAAATCATGCATATGTACTCAGTACTTGGTTTGGGACCCTTTTGCATTAATTACTGCCTCAATGCGGCGTGGCAAGGATGCTATCAGCCTGTGGCACTGCTGAGGTGTTATGGAAGACCAAGATGCTTCAATAGCGGCCTTCAGCTCTTGTGCATTGTTTGGTCTCATGTCTCTCATCTTTCTCTTGGCAATGCCCCATAGATTCTCTATGGGGTTCAGGTCAGGCGAGTTTGCTGGCCAATCAAGCACAGTAATACCATGGTCATTGAACCAGGTTTTGGTACTTTTGGCAGTGTGGGCAGGTGCCAAGTCCTGCTGGAAAATGAAGTCAGTATCTCCATAAAGCTTGTCTGCTGAAGGAAGCATGAAGTGCTCTAAAATGTCCCGGTAGACGGCTGCGTTGACTCTGGACTTAATAAAGCACAGTGGACCAACACCAGCTGATGACATGGCTCCCCAAACCAACACAGACTGTGGAAACTTCACACTGGACTTCAAGCATCTTGGATTGTGTGCCTCTCCATTCTTCCTCCAGACTCTGGGACCCGTTTCCAAATGAGATGCAAAATTTGCTCTCATCAGAAAAGAGGACTTTGGACCACTGAGCAACAGACCAGTTCTTTTTTTCTTTAGCCCAGGTAAGACGTTTGACATTTGAAGCCCATGTCCAGGACCCGTCTGTGTGTGGTGGCTCTTGATGCAGTAACTCCAGCATCAGTCCACACCTTGTGAAGCTCCCCCACACATTTGAATGGCCTTTTCCTGACAATCCTCTCCAGGCTACGGTCATCCCTGCTGCTTGTGCACCTTTTTCTCCACACTTTTCCCTTCCACTTAACTTTCTATTAATGTGCTTTGATACAGCACTTTGAGAACATCCAACTTCTTTTGCAATTACCTTTTGAGGCTTTCCCTCCTTGTGGAGGGTGTCTATGATGGTTTTCTGCACAACTGTCAGGTCAGCAGTCTTCCCCATGATTGTGAATTCAACTGAACCAGACTGAGAGACCATTTAAAGGCTCAGGAACCCTTTGCAGGTGTTTAGCTGATTAGAGTGTGACACTTTGAGCCTACAATACTGAACCTTTTCACAATATTCTAATTTTCTGAGATTCTGAATTTGGGGTTTTCATAAGCTGTAAGCCATAATCATCAAAATTATATCAAATAAAGGCTTGAAATATCTTACTTTGCTTGTAATGAGTCTATATAATATATTAGTTTCACCTTTTAAGTTGAATTACTGATATTAATGAACTTTTGCACGATATTCTAATTTTTCGAGTTTCACCTGTATATCATGTTGATTTTCTGTACAATTGTGGTGATTATCAGTATCCCAATTACGTGTACAAATACATATTATAGCCTACTTGTTATAAAATGTGCTGTTGTTTCAGTGATTGACTTGATTTACATTTGACATTGCTAACTGATGAAGAAGCAACATGGAAGTAAACTATAGCAAATACAACACATGAACATAATGCTATGGCCAGTGACATTTGTCTGAAATGACTGAAATTCTGTGGTATGTCTATTTAGTCTCAATAAGTGACTGAGAAAATACATAGACTCTTTGAGAACTTTATTAGGAAAACTATGGTCCTAATAAAGTGCCTGATGTGGTCTTCTGCTGTTGTAACCCATCCGCCTCAAGGTTCTAATCAACAAGGCGTTCTGTCTACAGAATTGCCGCTGTTTTTTTGTTGTTTTTTTTGTTTTGTTTTTGGGCACCATTCTGGGTAAAATCCCAGAAGATCAGCAGTTACAGAAATACTCTAACCAGCCTGTCTGGCACCAACAATCATACCAGCATGAAATTCACTGAGATAACATTTTTCCACATTCTGATATGTACATGCACTTATCCCTCTCCTCGGCTGGTTAGCCCAATTGGGGGACTCGCCCTCCTCTTCGTCACACTCCTCCCTCCTATGTCCCAGGCCGGAGAACCCCCAGCATGACCCCACCTCACAAGGGCTGGGGAGGGGGACGAGAGGAGGGGAAAACAAAAAAGAGGAGAGGAAAAGGGAAAAGCGGAGCAACAGAGAGAGGAATAACCTGGTTCGCCAAAGCCCAGATATGCTGTCGTCTGGCCCTCAACCACTCCCCAACCTCTGGCGGATGACAGATTGCTTCTCCCCTGGTGGACGGTATTAGGCTCGCTCCTCCCCCACTGCTCTCTATTTTCGTTTTTTGTTCTCTCTATTATTTTTTTCTGGGGGGAAACGGCAGCATGCCTCAGATCCTCTGCGGCCAGCAGTGACGTCTCCCTCCCTGGACGGACAGCCGCGGCTTCTCCTTGGTTGGCTGATAGTGGTGAGGAATCCGCGACAGCTCATCCATCCTCCTTCCTGGATTTTGGTACCAATGAAACATGGAAAGGAGGAGGCAGGATCTGGCTGAACAGCCAAAATAATATTTAATTAAACAAAAAGACACAAAACACACACACGGCAGCTCTCTCTCTCTCTCTCTCTCTCTCTCTCTCTCTCTCCCTCTCTCGAACTGCCTCATTCCTCTGCAGTCTTGACCAACACAAAATATGTAGCGATTTAAATCTAAGAAGCGGTACCTGAACAACTGCTTTGAAATTAACAGATAGTGTTCCGTTTTGATAATTTATTAATAACCTTGCACTGTACATATTATCGTAATCGATAAATCATCAGTCTTATCAAATACCCATGTGTCATATGTTGTTGAGAGGGTCTCATATAGTAGAATACAACCAGTCTATTTGTTTTACTCACAGACAAAAATATAGTGAGTAATAGCTGAGTACGTGTCTTTGACATGCATGTTACATGTAAACAGGTGTTTCTTGTAAGCCGCATTTCACTTATAACTTCACAAAAAACAGAACATAAAATATCACATTAGATAATGTAGTGATATCTAGTGGATCCTTTTCACACGTCCACATGCCGCAAAGCAGTAGTCATAGTTGGCTAAACTGCAATGGCGGTGAATGGGGGACCAGAGCAAATTTATTTTAGTTTGTTCCAACAGCAAAAGAAAAACAAACTTAAACGATCATGCTTTCACAACTTTGCAAATGAAGAAAAACAAATATACAGCACTGAATAACATCAGTAAGAAGAGATAAACTTTTCCACATTTTCTGTCACTCCCTCAGCAACTGCGTTAAAAGCCTCATTGCAGCTATTGCCACTGTTTTTTTTTAAACTTATTCCAGGGTAATGTAAGACAAATTACAATGATATAAATTTACACTAAATATAAAAGAAAATTAAAATATAAAAAAAATTGCTTTGTTACTATGTGAGCAATAAAGTTCAGTTACATACCTGCTACCTGTGTGTAACCAGTACTGTGTCTCGGCTCATCCACAAACACAACAGATAATCCACACAAAGCACAATGTGCTCACAGCATATAATGTGCTATCTGGATAAAAACATGTTAGCTTTTTAATGTAGTACATTGTCCAGCATCATGGAACGCTAAACCTATCATATTAGGATTCAGATCTCTTCAGCTAGAGGTGGAAGGAAATGTGGCCAGAGAGGACAGTTTACTCTAATTACATATGGGTACTGTACATGACACCAACTCAGTGATGGCTCAAATGACCCAGAATGGAACTGAATGAGATTGCGTTACTCATGCTTGCATGCTTTGGAGAGAAAGCATATCTTTGGTCATTGTTGTATTTGCATGTGTAATTAGTCATTATGTAAAATTATTAAGTTTTATTAGTTTGGACACTAGGATAAATTATGTTTGTAATGCTATTACTTTCGATTGCTTTATCGTATGAACACAACATTTGACTAATGTCAATCATGTTACAGTTCACATGATTGGGAACAAAACAAAAGCAGTTATTGGAGCTATCTTCTTTACACCCTGAGATATATAAAGTAAAATCAGAAAAATAAGAAAATAAAAGTCTCAAACAGTCAGCAATTCTAGGATTATTTGTACGGTCATTTTAACGATTTGCTTTTGGGAAATATGGCCCTGGCTGGTTGCTTCACATGTCAGTCAGACATTTTCTTCCTGTCTACAGGTGAAACTCGAAAAATTAGAATATCGTGCAAAAGTTCATTAATATCAGTAATTCAACTTAAAAGGTGAAACTAATATATTATATAGACTCATTACAAGCAAAGTAAGATATTTCAAGCCTTTATTTGATATAATTTTGATGATTATGGCTTACAGCTTATGAAAACCCCAAATTCAGAATCTCAGAAAATTAGAATATTGTGAAAAGGTTCAGTATTGTAGGCTCAAAGTGTCACACTCTAATCAGCTAAACACCTGCAAAGGGTTCCTGAGCCTTTAAATGGTCTCTCAGTCTGGTTCAGTTGAATTCACAATCATGGGGAAGACTGCTGACCTGACAGTTGTGCAGAAAACCATCATAGACACCCTCCACAAGGAGGGAAAGCCTCAAAAGGTAATTGCAAAAGAAGTTGGATGTTCTCAAAGTGCTGTATCAAAGCACATTAATAGAAAGTTAAGTGGAAGGGAAAAGTGTGGAAGGAAAAGGTGCACAAGCAGCAGGGATGACCGTAGCCTGGAGAGGATTGTCAGGAAAAGGCCATTCAAATGTGTGGAGGAGCTTCACAAGGTGTGGACTGATGCTGGAGTTACTGCATCAAGAGCCACCACACACAGACGGGTCCTGGACATGGGCTTCAAATGTCAAACGTCTTACCTGGGCTAAAGAAAAAAAGAACTGGTCTGTTGCTCAGTGGTCCAAAGTCCTCTTTTCTGATGAGAGCAAATTTTGCATCTCATTTGGAAACGGGTCCCAGAGTCTGGAGGAAGAATGGAGAGGCACACAATCCAAGATGCTTGAAGTCCAGTGTGAAGTTTCCACAGTCTGTGTTGGTTTGGGGAGCCATGTCATCAGCTCGTGTTGGTCCACTGTGCTTTATTAAGTCCAGAGTCAACGCAGCCGTCTACCGGGACATTTTAGAGCACTTCATGCTTCCTTCAGCAGACAAGCTTTATGGAGATGCTGACTTCATTTTCCAGCAGGACTTGGCACCTGCCCACACTGCCAAAAGTACCAAAACCTGGTTCAATGACCATGGTATTACTGTGCTTGATTGGCCAGCAAACTCGCTTGACCTGAACCCCATAGAGAATCTATGGGGCATTGCCAAGAGAAAGATGAGAGACATGAGACCAAACAATGCACAAGAGCTGAAGGCCGCTATTGAAGCATCTTGGTCTTCCATAACACCTCAGCAGTGCCACAGGCTGATAGCATCCATGCCACGCGCATTGAGGCAGTAATTAATGCAAAAGGGGCCCAAACCAAGTACTGAGTACATATGCATGATTATACTTTTCAGAGGGCCGACATTTCTGTATTTAAAATCCTTTTTTATTGATTTCATGTAATATTATAATTTTCTGAGATTCTGAATTTGGGGTTTTCATAAGCTGTAAGCCATAATCATCAAAATTATATCAAATAAAGGCTTGAAATATCTTACTTTCCTTGTAATGAGTCTATATAATATATTAGTTTCACCTTTTAAGTTGAATTACTGAAATTAATGAACTTTTGCACGATATTCTAATTTTTCGAGTTTCACCTGTAAGTGGAGCAAATTTGCTGCAAATAAGCTGCAAATTTGACCAGTCCATTTAGTCAAAAGTCTAGCTCCATGAGACTACCATTTGGCTTTAAATCTAGCTTTACTTTCCTTTGAATAATCTCAGTTCTTTTAGGTTAAGATATCCTCCCAGTGCCCGATAGTCATGTTGCCCACTTTAAGTGTATGAGAAAGCTCAGGTATGATTAACCTGGATTGTACGATC
This sequence comes from Xyrauchen texanus, assembly GCF_025860055.1. Taxonomy (NCBI): domain Eukaryota; kingdom Metazoa; phylum Chordata; class Actinopteri; order Cypriniformes; family Catostomidae; genus Xyrauchen; species Xyrauchen texanus. The sequence continues at coordinate 24,437,079 of NC_068307.1, forward strand.
AAAGGCATGCCATATCCTCCCTCGCTCCAGGTGTGGCATGTCTCTCTATGTATTTGTCATTTGTTTCATCATATGTTCAGACTTGTGTCTGCATGCTCATATTTAATAGTTCTTGCTTTGTTCTAAACCCCAAACCCCAAGTATCAGCATGATATATAATCTGTTCCTATGTAGGAATGTTGCGTTTTCAGTGGCTCAAGTCACTTAATTTCCCCTGTACATTACTCTATTTTTCCTGTTTTCAAATACCACTTGTGAATTGTATTATTTGTTGGGCTGCTACTAATGATTATTTTGATATTTTTTTAGTTATTCCGAAAAACTCTGTTTGTCCTCAGTTTGGAAGCAGAAGGATAATTTATTTCACTCATATATAAATTGAAATAAATTAAAAGAAAACCACAATCTAATTGTTAATACTGTAGGTAAGAGGTTGGGTGTTGTAATGTCTTTATTCTATAAATATAAGGGACTCTGTTAGTACAGATATTGCAGTTACAGGAACAACCATCAACAACAAACAACTGCATGAGTGATTCACATCGATCTCAAACCCTTACTGCTCAGGAACAACCAACAACAACAAACAACTGCGGTAAGTCATGGCATCCGCTCATGTTATTTCTTCCTGCATTGCATGTCACATGTTTACCATAGCCTTCTCCGTCAGCAGTGAAGGATTCACATGTGATTAATGTAAGGAATTATTCAGGCTGATAAGGTTAATGAGTTATAGACACACATCCGAACACTAGTAGAGGTCAGTGAGAAAGAGAAGCTGGTAGATACTGTTTTGGATGTGGGTAGTACAGAGAGCAACACACACACACTTTGGTTCCGGCTGTAGAGCCCTCGCAGCAGGGCGTTTGGGTGACATCTCGGCGACATACTCGCTCAGCAAAGTGACACCACTCTCCCATTCCTGTTAGGGTTTCCAATCGATTCTTCCGTACCGTGGAACGTGGAAATAGAGACTCGAGCCAATATTGTTAATTGCATTTCAGGTGCCAGAGCGTCTGACATCAAATCAAAGTGCTGGCTAATGCTAAACATAGATTTTCTAAAATTGTTATTCATGTCGGCACTAACGATGTCTGGCTTCGCCAGTCGGAGATCACTATAGATAATTTTAAAGAGGTGTGTGAATTTGCAAAAACGATGTCAGATACTGTAATATGCTCTGGTCCCCTCCTTGCTGGTGACGAGGTTTATAGTAGATTAGTGTCACTGAACGGCTGGATGTCTGAGTGGTGTCTGGAGAATAGAATAGGATTTATAGACAATTGGAAGAGTTTTTTGGGGTAGACCTGACCTGCTAAGGAGAGAAGGGAAGGTGGCCCTCTCCAGTCTAGTAATTTGGCTCATAGTCTTAATAATGATAGTATTTAACTAACTAGGGCCCAGGTCAGGAAGCAGACAAACTGGTTAATCCGAACGTCTACTAGCTGCCTTGAGACTTCACACAGGTAACATAAACTACAACACATAGAAACTGTATCACCTAGATATCTCATAGAGACTGTGTCTTTTTTCCGGACTACCAAACACAAAACCCAAATTAAATCATTAAGAAAAAAATTGATTAAGGTCAAACGTGAACAAAACCAACATATTAAAGATAAACATCATATAAAGATAGGGCTACTAAAAAGTATGGTTACTGTTGTAACCTCTGTTCCCCGAGGGTAGGAACGAGACGTTGTGTCAAATTAAGTTACACAAGGGGTCTTTCTAGGATGTCAAACGTACCTCTGAACCTGAGAAAAGGGCCAATGTCAAGTTGGCAGACAGATTTTGCAGTGAGTGCCAGTCAGGATTTTGCACTGAGGAGCCGAAACTAAGGTACGGCCGTTTACAGTGGTAAGTCTAGTGCTGTGGCAGGAGGGACACAACCTCTCGTTCCTTCCCTCGGGGAACGGTGGTTACAATAGTAACCATGATGTTCCCCTTCTGTCACTCACTCAACGTTGTGTCGAATGAAGTGACACAAGGGGTCCCATCTAAAAACACCACACACTGACCGTATTACGTGAACTGTCGAGACAGGTGCAAGCAGGCTACTGCATGCTAGAGGCAACTATGTCGGCTGCACGTAGCCATCCCCAATGCCCCCAAAGAGGTGTCACATACAGACCTTAGGTTCCCCTTACCCCTGAGGGGGCTACATGACTAGCATGGGAGCAAGCCCGGCAGCCGCGCCTTTTCTCTCACTTTGTCTCTCACAGAGGACGTGAAGCAGCTGGGGCTATCTTAACGCTATGAAATGCATTGGGGAAGGTGGTCTTTCCCGATCCTATTCTTTCTGGGGAAAAAAAAACCCTGTGGAGGCCACATCCTGCCCAGTCTAGGGGGAGGTAACATGTGGCAAATACACCAGGAGGGTTTTGAAGCCGTATGTGGGAAATGGCATGGCGGTAGGTCCAGCCTAATGAGGAGGGACTCTACAAGCACGGCGACAGGGCAGCGGGGCCTCAAGGGAAAACACGGGTCCGCCAACAGGGGGACCGTACCACGGGAAATACATCATGGGGAGTTTGCCTGAATAGGGAACTAAGCCCGTGGAGTCCGACCCCAGTACAGAGCACCTGTGACTCGCAGTGGGTCTGGCCACGAATTGCTCTGCTGAATTCGCCGGCCAGAAGGCTAGGGAGGAGAACATCCAGGTAGCGATGCTTAGTGGCTAACCTGTGATAGAAGGCACACTGGATCAACTTGGTGCACACTGGATCAACTTGGTCCTACTTAGCCGGTAGGACTCGGTAACGCGGTTGTGCTGGGTGTGATAAGCTAAGGAAATAGCATCAACGACCCAGTGAGCTAACCTCTGTTTGGAGACGGCGTTCCCTTTCCGCTGTCCGCCGAAGCAGACAAAGAGCTGCTAAGAACATCTAGAGCTCTGCGTGCAGTCGAAATAGATACGCAAAGCACGTACCGCACACAGCAACGAGAAGGCTGGGTCTGCCTCCTCCCGGGCAGCTTGCTTGCAGTTTCACTACCTGGACCCTGAAGGGGGTCATAGGAACCTTGGTCACGTAGCCCAGTCGTGGCATCAGGATAACGTGAGAATGTGCCAGACCGAACTCCAGGCAGGTGTCGCTGACAGAGAACACTTGCAGGTCCCCAACCCTCTTGATGGAGGCTAGCGCGATCAGGAGGGCCGTATTCAGGGAGAGGGCCTTGAGCTCAACTGAATCAAGCACCTCGAAGGGGGATCTCTGAAGGCCCGAGAGGACCACAGAGAGATCCCAGGAGGGCAACCGGCTAGGCCGGGGAGGGTTCAGTTTCCGGGCACCTTTCAGGAACCTGATAATCAAGTCATGCTTACCTAGGGACTTGCCATCTACTGCGTCGTGGTGGGCTGCAATAGCAGCTACATACACCTTCAAGGTGGAGGGGGACAGCCTCCGCTCCAGCCTCTCCTGCAGGAATGAAAGCACTGACCGAACTGCGCACCTCTGCGGGTCTTCGGCTCAAGAAGAACACCAATTCGCGAACTTTAGGGCATAAAGTTGCCTGGTGGACGGAGCTCTGGCTTGGTTGATCGTGTCTACAACTGCAGGTGGCAGATCCACTAGATCTTCTGCATCCCCTCCAGGGGCCAGACGTGGAGGTCCAGAGGTCTGGGTGCGGGTGCCAGAGGATGCCCCGTCCCTGAGAAAGAAGGTCCTTCCTCAGTTTCAGGGAGGTGCTGTCACAAGGAGCGTAAGATCCGAGAACCAGAACCAGGTGGGCCAGTAAGGAGCTCCTGTCAGGGAGTACCATAGCGGGCAGTGGGAGTTCTATTTGTGCCTTGCTGAATTGGTCCCATATAAGCTGAATTGGTCCCATATAAGCTGGACCATCTGGGGTAGAGTCTCCACTCTCCGGTGGGCGAAACCTGCCGGGTCAGCGCGTCCACCGTGTTGCGGTTGCAACTGCTCTGTCCACCTGGGGGGCCGGCTTGCTATCCAGGGGAGTGAGAGCAGACGAGTGGAGGGGTCGGTTCCGCGCAGTAAAATGTGCCCTCCACGACCGCGTCAGCTCGTCATGCACTACCGGGAAGAACTGAACCGGGGGGTGGGGGCATAGCTATGAGCGGCGCCCTGACCCGAGGAACCGATCGAGTAGCTGTGGGGGGGGGGGAGGTTTCTAGTCCAGCCTCGCACTCACGGCGGACATCTGCGCGTCAGCCTCAGACTGGGCGAGCAGACCCGAAGGTGGCAGCCCAGATGAGTCATCAGCATCAGACGCCGCTGTGACGCTCTACATGCAGCGGCGATATCGTCATCCAATTCTGGGGCTCAAGGGAGAATGCCGGCTGACCGCGATGCGAGCCGCACTCATCCCGATCTCGGACGGAAGCAAGCAAGCGTGCCAGGGACCAGGTGGTTCGTGGGGATTTACCCGGCAAAACCGAGCCCGTCGTCATCCCCAAATTGCCTTCATCGCCAGCCGGGTCGTCCTCAATCCGACGTGGGGGTGGCTGAAGTGGCTTTCTCTCATGAGAAAATAAAGCTGAGACCGCAATGTTGCCATGACTATGTTCTCGCACTGAGAACATGAACCATTCATAAAACGCTGCCTGCGTGTAATCGCAGCCCAGGCTCGCGAGGCAGCTTTTATGACCGTCAGAAGTGGAGAGAAATCGCATCCAGGAACTACACAGTGGCAGAAAAACATCTTTAAAAAGACGCGTCCTGAAAAGGACGTTCAACACCTTCTGTGTATTGCTCTTTTATGAGTGGGAACTCAAACTCTTTTAGAGGAAATAAGCTGTAAAGCAGTTCAATGGAAAGGAGGAGGCGAGAACCGGCCTGGCGATATAAACAATATTTTAATGATTAACTTAAACAAAAGACAAACACACACACTTGACGGACATGTCCGTAAATGATCTCTCTCTTCGCACAATCGTCTGCAATCGGCCTTTATGCCTCTCGGAGGCTAAATTAGCCTGATAAGGAACCGAGTATGTATAATCACGACCCGGCCCCGCCCTCCGCCCTGTGACAAACTCTTTTTAAGAGGAGAAACACTCTTGCAGGCAATGAAAGCACTGTCGAAGTGCCCAGGGGCGTAGACTGCATAGCATGCAGAAAGAGAGAGAACGCAAGCTGGAAACGCACCGTTGATCTAACAGCAGTGCTTATCGCCAGTAGGGGTGAGTGAAACAGTGGGGAACTCAGCTTGCTGTTGCACAAACATTCGGCACCGAAGAAAAATTCTGACTGGCACTCGCTGCCCTGCTTCCCTTTATACCCGTATATCTGGGGCGGGGCATGCAAATTCTGTCTGCCAACTTGACATTAGCCTTTTCTCAGGTTCAGTGGTATGTTTGGCGTCCCATGAAGTCCCCTTGTGTCACTTCATTCGACACAACATTGAGTGATTGACAGAAGGGGAACATTAGATCTCTTTCTACCAAAGCACTAATTGTAAATTAAATTATTACAGATTATAGATTGGATGTGCTCTGTTTGACTGAAACCTGTCTTAAACCGGATGACTATAGTAGTTTAAATGAAACTACTCCACCAGGTTATTGTTATAAACATGAGCCTCATCTAAAGGGTCGAGGAGGAGCTGTTGCTACAATTTACAGTGAAGTTTTTGGTGTTACTCAGAGGACAGGATATAAATTTAAGTCTTTTGAATTAATGATGCTTAATGTGACACTGTCAGATATAAATATAAAAATATGTTGTCTTTTACCCTTGCTACAGTAAATAGATCACCCAGGGCTTATTCTGATTTCCTTGGTGATTTTGCTATTTTATTTTTTTATCAGATCTTGTAGTTACTGTAGATACTGTAGAGAGAGCTTTAATTGTTGGTGACTTCAACATTCACATAGATTCACATAGATGAAAATGACACATTGGGATTAGCATTTATCGATATTCTCGACTCACTTGGAGTCAGACAAAATGTAACAGGACCAACTCATCACCATAATCATACGCTAGATTTAATTCTGTCATATGTAGTTGATGTTAATAATATAGAAAGTCTGCAGCTGAGTGATGACATCTCGAATCATTACCTCGTATCTTGTATGCTGCTATCAGCTAATGTTACTCAATCTACACCACGTTATCGTTCAGGTAGAACTATTCTTCAACCAATAAATATAGCTTCATTAATAATCTTCCAGATCTATCTCATACACTCAGTAAACCCCAAAGCCCAGAAGAACTTGATGAAATAACAAAAGTATAAATGCAGTCATCTCTACCACTCTTGATAGTGTCGCCCCCTTTGATTAAAGAAAATTAAAGAAATAAGCCCTGCACCATGGTACAATGATCACACTCAAGCTTTCAAGAGAGCAGCTCGGAAAATGGAGCACATGTGGAAGAATACAAAATTAGAAGTATTTTGTGGTGCATGGAAGTATACTGTCTGTATCACAAAAAGCTGCCAGGTCAGCATATTTGAGAAAACTCATAGAAAATAACCACAACAATCCTAGGTGTTTATTCAGTACTAAGGCTAAATTGGTTAGGAATAAAGCCTCAACAGAACCAGATATTACGTCGTAGCACAAGAGTAATGACTTCATGAATTTCTTTACTGATAAAATTGAAATAATCAAAAATAAAATTGGAATTATGCAATCATCTGTCATAGCACCTCAGAAAACAGTGTCTCATAAATTACCGCACATACAACTTCAATCCTTCACTGTCATAGGTCATGAAGAGCTAACAAAACTTATCGAAACATCAAAAGCCACACCATGTTTGTTAGATCCAATACCAACTAAGCTCTTGAGAGGTATTTCCTGTAATTTCAGAAACTCTTCTTAATATTATTAACTCTTTGCTATCCTTATGACATGTCCAAAGAATCTTTAATATGGCAGTTATCAAACCACTTATTAAGAAGCCACAACTTGATCCTGAATAACTGGCTAATTATAGTTCAAATCTCCCTTTTTTGTCAAAAATACTAGAAAGATAGTATCCTCCCAAATATGTTCATTTCTACAGAGAAATAGTATATATGAACAATTTCAGTCAGGATTTAGGCCTCATCACAGTACAGAGACTCATCTTCAACAGCGAAGATCTGTCCTTTGAAAACCATATAACCAATGTTTGTTGAACAGCATTCTTCTACCTAAGAAATATTGCTAAATTACGGCATATGCTCTCTGATGCTGAAAAACTAATTCATGCCTTCTTGACCTCAAGACTATATTATTGTAACACATTTCTGGGAGGATGTCCAGCAAGATCAATAAATAAACTTAAATTGGTTCAAAAAGGAGGTAGATCCTTTTGTTATTAGGCTCCTAAACTATGGAATAGTCTCCCTAAAACTGTTCGAGATGCAGACACACTCCCTCAGTTTAAGTCTAGACTAAAGACTCATCTATTTAGCCAGGCATACACCTAATTTATCCTTCAACTCACAATTAGGCTGCTTTAGTTAGGTCTGCTGGAACCGGAAACCAGAAACATTGATCATGATCTACAACACTCCAATAAATTGAATGGCATCTATGCTAATATTATTTTATTTGTTTCCATGTCTCAACCTCGAGACTCCTATCCTGAGGTCACTAGAACCTGCTGGATCCAGCTCCATTCCTGCTTCGTGTTGGACTCCACTGCTACGTGTTGCTGTGTGATGATGACTAAATGCAGCCGGTGCCAACCAAACATCAGTTTATCTATTACGATGGACTTCAGAGGATGAACTGATGCCAAATCCAACCATAAGACATGGCATACTTCATATGCCGTTGCCTGAACCTTGGACTTAGGATGGACCACACCAAACCTCACCAAATTTACCGGCCAGGTTGAACCGCGATGCACACCACTGATCTCTGCCTGCATCACCACAGTCTATTGATGGACTACACTCTTGAAATGGAATACAAAGACTATCAATTTCCAACAAAATCCTTCATCAACCAATTAACAAGGACAATTGGATCTATGTGAACTTCTGCAGTTAATACAGGATGGACTTCAAAGACATTAGTCATTAATCTTACAGTTCCTACAAAACATTTGTTTAAACACTGGCCCTTAACACTTACTTAGTTTAATAATTTTAAACCATGACTTGCATTATACATAAGTAATATTGGCATTATATTCATGATGTTAGCCAGAGGGGAACTGGCCCCTACAGTGGGTCTGGTTTCTCCAAAGGTTATTTTACTCCCATTAACCAACATCTTATGGAATTTTGTGTTCCTTGCCACAGTCGCCTTCGGCTTGATCACTGGGGTTATAAACACAATTCACAATTGTATTTGATCAAACTACACAATGATGACTCATAGACATTATAGACATTACAGTTTAATCTGTTAATGCCTGATATTCGCTAAAGCTGCTTTGAAACGATAAGTGTTGTGAAAGGCGCTATACAAATAAAAATGAGTTGAAATTACTTGAGATAATGTTCTTCTAAAATATTATTTATTGTATTATACTGTACTGTACTGAAAATTGTATGATTTCAATTACAGCTACATTTAAACCAATATTTTATGTCTAAAACCAATGTTAATCAAACAACACTGTTTAATCAAAATGATTTTGCGATTGGTCATAACAATTATACATTATAAAATATAGAAAATAACAATAAAATGTAAGTTATGCGCTAGAGAGAAACAAATCTCAAGGGCACCAAACTGCACAAGCTCTGTCAACACACCTGATGCCTGAGCATTGACTGAGCAGAGCACCATTTCAGTGAAAATTGTGTCAATAGAGATGTAAGGGTGTGCTCTTTTGACTTGAGCCAGTAAGCAATCATCCACTGCATAACAACACCCTGGCAAGTAATCAGAACACCCTGGTACCATGGCAGCAAGTTTTGAATGGAAAAGCACCATTTCAGAAAATATATCAATATACGTGTTTCATTATTTTCTTTCTTTCAGTAAAAAAAAAAAAAAACACTTCCCAGATTAGAGGGGGTTACATTCTTATTCTTATTCTTGGTGCATATTTTTTATTGAGGTAAAATAAATAAACTTAAACATACTATTTTCTTACATTGATCTGTTTTAGGCTTGTGTCTCCAGAACCTCCCCCAAAAGGCTTTCTAGTAATGGGCTCAAAGTTCAGATACAGTGGGAGGACCCAGGCCCAGACACGACAGGCTAGTGCTCTCATCGACCGCCCTGCTCCCCAGTTTGAGCGCTCCACTAGCAAGAGATATCTCCTTTCTCGGAGTCTAGATGGAGGTTGGAACATTTTCATTGTCTTCTTCTTTGCATTTCACAGTGTCAGGGTTGTTCGTGGTCAAGCTAATTTTTGTTGCTTTTTGTCTTTTTAAAGCTTGCAAACTCTTTGCTGTTCTTTCAGTTCACAGCAGGGTTGTTTTCAGCCAGCAATGTGGTTACAGGCATTATGCTAAATCTGAAATGGTCAATTTGAGTATCATCCCTAAAGTGAAATTCAGAGATAGACTCATTAAACTTTAAAGGCCCTAAAAACCAACTGCTCTCTCTTCGTCATTAATATTTTAGAACTCATTAAAAGTGTTTTTTTTCTATGTAGTTTCTATAATTTACAATGCAAGTTACAAGTTAAATTATAAGCATATTTCCATGTTTAATAATAAAATTGTTAACTTAATCATTAACTTGTATGAAACAGATGTCACTTTAGGTATGACTTCAGCCCCAATGACACTCTGTGCCAGTGCATTGATGAAATTAACAGTTGGATGTGCCAAAACCTCTTTCAGTTAAACAAGACAGAGGTCACTGTATTTGTCAACAGAGGCAAAATTCCCAAGGTGAACACATACTTTGACTCCAAGGGGCTAAAGACAAAAAAATCAAGTAAGGAATCTTGGTGTCATTTTGGAGTCAGACCCTAGTTTTACTAGTCACATCAAATCAATAACTAAATAAGCCTAAAATAATCTAAAAAATATAGCAAGAATTAGATGTTTTGAATCCAGTCAAGACTAAGAGAAATGTGTTCATGCGTCCATCAGCAGTAGGGTAGCAGTACTGCAATGGAGTTCACACCGACCTTCCCAAAAAGACAATTAGACAGCTGCAGCTCAATCAAAATGCTGCTGCAAGCGTTCTTACTCGAATCAAAAAATCTGAGCATAATGTTCCAGTCCTCATGTATTTATATTGGCTTCCAGTTACATTTAGAATTGATTTTAAAGTACTATTACTTGTTTGTAATCACTCAATTGCCTAGGACCTAAATACATTGCAGATATCCTAATTGAATATAAACCTAACCGACCTCTCAGATCATTTAGATCAAGACACTAAGAAATTCCAAGGATTCACTCAAAACAAGGTGAGACAGCGTTTAGCTATTATGCCACCAGCAGCTGGCACCAGCTTCCGGATGAAGTCAGGAGTGCGCCAACAGTAGCCACATTCAAATCCAGACTAAAAACAAACCTGTTTAGCTGTGCATTTAATAACTGAGCACTGCACTCCTATCAGGGTTTGTGTGGTGAAGAGACGAGAGTGAGGATCAAAATGCAGAACTTTAATTTGAACAATAGAAGAGTATACAATAAAGGAGATAAACACAAAGATGGTAACAAAAACTCAACAGCAGTATGCTGGCAACCAACACTCTTCAAACAAAAAAGAACCAACACTAGAACAAGCAATGAGGATTTATATACACTATAGCTAACAAGGAGACAAGGAACACATGGAATACTATTAGGGCAATGAATAGAAAGACAGACATAAGAAGAAGATACAAAACTTCAAAATAAGAGTCCTTGGAGAAACGTGACATGACAGCTCCATTTACTGATGGTACTGCATCATTTTATTTCTGTATTATTTACATTTTTAAATTTTGTTTTTTTCATTTTTAATAATTTTTACTTCTTAATTTAATTGTATTAAATTGTATTATTTATTGTTCTTAATTGTTTTTAAATGAATTTATCTTGTATTTTCTGTATTCTTTTTATGTAAAGCACTTTGAATTGCCATTGTGTGTGAAATTTGCTATTTAAATAAACTTGCCTTGCCTGTCTAGGTAATAGCATTGCTGCTGTTTGTAGCTTATGTAGCTTTGTACTTCTATTGGCCTTTCAACTTTGTACAGTGCCCTGTTGACTCTATAGTGCACCGCAAAATTGCTGTAAAAACAAGAAATAAAGTAATACATTTTGATAGGTTTGTGCTTAAAACAAGTGAAAACAATATCCAAATGGATTACAGAATAGAAATAGAGTTAAAGGTGCTGATAGTGATTTTTTTTCATGGAAAGGTATGCACAATATGTTCGAAATATGCACGATATTGTAGGAAATTTGGTTGATGTAAATGAACACGGTACAGATTAATGTGCCCACGTATCTCCGCCAGTATATGTAGGAACTGTATGTGTGAGCTAGGAATTAAATTAAAATGTCCTTATTCTACATTATTATGTAAGGAAATTTATATTAGAAAAAGTCGCGTTAAACAACCATTATAAATTAGATTAATGACAAATAACTAGATTATTTGTCTGAATAAACTTCTCCACCATTATTGTCGTAATACAACGTCTCGTTGTATCCGCTCACAATTTCTATTGTAAGGAATTAGCTTTAATAAGGGAATTATGATTAATTCACTAATTGGAGTAATATTATTCTCATGGCTTATTGAAAATAATATTACACATATTTAGGTACAGCTTTGAAGTGAAACATTTTATAAACAGGGATGAGATTCTTTATCAAAATATACCACAGTCAAATTACCTTTGAATACAGACAAACTTTATTGCTATTCTAAACATAAAACTAATCTAACACATACAGTACAACATGAAACAGGTTGGTGAGTAAAGTGACAGAATGTGAAATAAATTATCAATACAGAGAAAATGAACTTTAGACTTTAGCGTCTGTAGACATTGCCTTAAGAACCATTTATACTTCTTTGAGTCTAAAACGATTTACAATCAGATTACCCAAAGTATTCAACTAATACACCAGCACTTTGAGCAAAAGTCTGGAGATGTACTTGCGTGTCACTGCGTTTCCTTGCGTTTCGTTGCATTGCGTTTCTTGTGTTGCTTGGACTCTGTTATGACCGCAGATAGTTATTGTCTGGATGAAAACGTGTTTCCTTGCGTTTTGTTGCATTGCGTTTCTTGTGTTGCTTGGACTCTGTTATGACCGAGGATAGTTATTCTCTGGATGAAGCAAGGCCTTCTGCAAGGAGGACTTGCGACTCCCATTGGGTGTGTAAACCATAGAGCAGAGAGTGAGAGGCTTCCTCAGGACTTTTGGTGTCCCAAGTTTTCCTTGAACTCTATATGACATGGAGGATCGGGAAGCAGCAAGAGACGCTTCCAAATAGAGCTTTGCAAGAGCGAAGTTCAGCAGAAGAGGAAGATCAAGATAAGAGGCAGAATAGAGAAAATTCTTCCTTGGGTAGGCAAGTTTTGAATTAAAATTTGCCGCACGCCAAAGGTGTCCTGAGCCAATCAGAAGTTACTTTCCGGAGTCACATGGTCGACTGGGCTGCCCTTTTCAAAAGTTGATTTATGATCCTTTGTGGAGGATTCTTACAAACTCCTGCTCAAAAATAGTGCATGTTTAATCATGAACATTTATATCTTGACAATGATACAAGAGACATGCCATTCGTTGTCATCAACATTCTCTATGTAAACAAGCAAGCATTTACCTACTAAATATGACATTCTTTCATGAATATTATATGGTAAGTAACAAAACATCAGTATCGCTGGTTGAAAATCATGCTAGTTAAATCATTATTTTTACAACATGGATAATACATTTCATGTTATGAGAAACCTGATAGACGGGGTATAATATCTAGTTGAACCTTGAAGTTACCATACAAGATTAAAGATTATAATCATCGATTTGTTAGTCAGAAGTGATTACCAATCACTGCACATATTTTAAAAGGTACATCGGGTATAGTCATCAGGTCATAGCAATTTTCAGAATTATCTAGCAAGGTTAGGTATGGTGTAAATTTTATATGGTTAAATCACAAGTACTGGGCTCATGGATTCCTTTTTAGTGGCTGTTTGCAGGATACTAATCACGAAGTCTCATGATCTGAGGAGTCAAAGTGTAGCAAATTGGTTTATATCGGAGGACAAAATAGAGTATGTTCTGAGACTGTCTTGGGAATTCCAGGGAGTGTGTGTTCTCTGTCTTTTATTGCTTGTGACCCCTGCACCAGGGGCCTCTTTGCAGAGATGGTCTTAATAGCAGTTTAGGCACCATGAATGAGTTTTATGACTCTCTAATGGCTCGGTGGGTGATCTCTCTGATCTTTTTTTGTAGATAATCCTACAATATTAATTAAATAAGTGTCCTGAGATATCTCACCACTCTCTGTCACAGCTGTAGACTTCATAAACAGCAAGCAAAAATGTGTCCATGGCACTTGTCACCTGTCAATAATTTTGCTAATTCTCAGAGTATGTCAGTTGAGGGTGCTATTTTGTTGCTGTTGTTTTAAACAATCATTTCTCCATGATGTCGGTCTCAATAAAGCTAATTTGTTATCTTTGGAGTGTGGGGGTTTGGAAAGAGGGGGCATTGCAAATTCAACGGCTCAGTCTTGTGGAAGTAGAACAGCTAGAATAGCTTACCAGCGCCTTTAAGGGCTGGGGTTTCTGAAGCACTAAGTAGAACGTTAATCGATCTTTAGTTGTACTTAATCTCTAAAGCACGTTTCCCAAAAGCAAGTAGTTCGTAAAAACATTCGTAAATTAACGAGAATTTTGAACCGCTCTTAAGTCCATTAAATGCGACTTAAACGTATCTTTCTCACGTCTTTCACAGTTTATCAAAGACAATGGGACTTTTAATGAATTGTTTTAATATAATTAGATCATTGGAAAGGCATTTCTAAATATTTCAGGGGATAAAAAAAGGGTTGAAAAAATCTTTATGAAATCAATATAGGCAATCTCCGCAGTCTACACATCTGAAGTAATAGGTCTAAATTTGCATGACACATAATAGAGTGCATCTTTATATTAGCCTTCTTTGATAATTATGTTTGTAATGGCAATAGAAAGATAATGTGTTCTTAATAAACATTATTTAAGAAGACATACATGAGTAGTGTGACCCTGCAGTTTAAAAATTAAATATATAGGCCTAAATAAATAATTCAAATATTGTTAACAGAGGAGACCTCTCTCTCTCTCTCTCTCTCTCTCTCTCTCTCTTTGTCTTCATCCTCCTCAACTTCCTCCAATGGCTGGTTCATATTGGCTCACCTATAGTCTTTTTATAAGGCAGTAACAAAGTGTATGTTGCGTAATTGCAGTAAGACAAGGAGGAGAGCGGGGCTGGCCCGTGACTTCGGGAGAGAGCCACATGCAGCTGCAGTGTGTGCGTTTGTGTTCTGTGTCTTTTTGTTTAAGTTTTCACTTAACTATTATTTTGATATTTTAGCCTATTCCCGCCTCCTCCTTTTCCATGTCAGCCTTGTTACAGACTACAAGTACACAGTGCCTTGAACTCTAACCAGATGATATATTAAAATGGTGATAGGTCTATGAGTAGATCATGAGTAGATCACTGTGTGCATTTGTTCAGTTTCCAGCCAAAAATAACAAAACTTTAGTCTACTTGAGAGCACCTTATGATTCTGCATCATGTGCATTCACATTACATGCATTTATTGTGTCACTTTATCTAAATCTCTATAATTAAGTATCAATACATCTGAAATTTACTATAATTATTTCTTTAATTAAATTATGTAATAGTTACTAAGTTTTTGCACCTCGACAAGGTTAGAAACAAGTTCCATGTTTGTTAGTATTCCCACATTATTCTCATGCTGGCCAAAGTGATCAGCACCTTTGGCCAGACAGCTCCCGTAACGAAGCATTTAAAGGTGCTGTAAGTGATTTTTTTTTTATGGAAAAGTGTACAAAATATTTTCCATCTCCCTGAAAGATATTCATGAAATAAATGTCCTGAGATATCTCACCAGTCCCTGTGACAGCTCTAGACTCTGTAAACAGCAAGCAAATATGTGTCCATGGGCCACGATCTCTGACGCTGACCTGTCAATAATTTTGCGTGTTTTCATAGTTTTGTAGTTGCAGAGAATTATTAAGGCTAAAAGGGGCTGTAAGTGCTTTTATTCATGGATAGGCATGCAAAAAAAATTTCCTACACCCTGAGAGATATTAATGAAATAATGTTGTAAGCTGTCTCACCTGTCTCTGTTAGAGCTCTAGACTCTTGTTTCTGCACCATGTTGTTCTCTATAAATATTTAAAAAATGCAATTAGTTTGATCGTATATATATGATCGTACAAGCTTATTAATCACACAATATAATATTATATATTTTTGTATTGATTCTTTTGTTCGAATTTCCTGAATTAAGCATATGTTTTATTTGACTCAAATATTTTTTCAAGATATTTAGGATTCATTCTCTGAAAATAAATCTTAATACCTTTTGGTAATCTTGTGTAGAGCAGGAATTGATTGGATCATGAAACATAGACATAACATTGCAGAATATATGGGAGGGACTGTAAAGTAAAGTTGTTTGAAAGGTTGAGCAAGTTATTGCATTTTGGTAAAATATTATTTTAATTTTTTTTACATTCACTGGTGAATCATATACAATAAGACAAAGAATGTCTGAAAAAAAGAAATTCAGAAAATGTATTTCTACGAATTACTGTACTGTTGTTACTATGAAATAAGCTCAGTTTTCATTTCATGTTGACTTTTAATTTATCATATTTTAAAGACCCCATGGAACCAAAAGTTTTATAGCATTTATTCCATATGTCTGTTAGATTTTGTTGTTGTTACATTATTCTTAAAAATTGATGAAATTATCTTTTATCGGTACAGCATACACATCCTCTCCCTGAATAAACTATCAAAATTATTGATGGCACATCTTGCACTCACAAAATGAATGTCCAATAAAATGCTTTCTTTGAAAAAAAAAATAAAAATAGTTTGACCCTTCAATATGTCTCAATTTCCCCCAATGTTAAAACTAGGAAGAAAACAGGTCAAGTTATTTCATGGGTTCATTAAGGATATTTCAATATTTAAATGAGAAAACGACAAATACATCTTTTTTTTTTTGCAGTGTAAGATGTTTTTCTATTGATTGTCTCACCAGCATAAAAGTGGTAGTGATATCCATTACTGTCCATTAAAAGGCTTTGGTTCTGTGTCCAGCAGAATTCTCAAGACCGATCTCAACGCTGGGTGAGATCCATGACGGCCTGTCGCAGAAGAGTGAGAGCGAGCAGCCACTGTGTCTGTCTGGAGATGAAGCTGAACCTGACCTCAGTCTGGATCAAGACCAGGATCAGGACCAGGATCAAGACCAGAGCAAGAGCGAGGAGATGGTCACGACCCCTACCAGGAAAAAAGAAATTAAGGTAATACAGTAGTCCAGTGGTTCTCAAATGTATTTGCACTCGCCCCATTTTGAAACAACAAAACGTTCACGCCCATGCTTTCCGAAAAAGAAAAAAAACAACAATAGAAAGTAATCAAAATGTACAAGATTAACAGCATTTTCTTTCATCTTCATTTCACGTGAAAACATTTTATTTAAAAATAATATGAAAACTTAATGAAAAGTTACACTGCACTGAAAAATAATCTGATTGAATGAACATTTGTCACAATGCCAACAATGAATGAATAAACGAATGAATGAACACTACATTTATATAGCGCTTTTCTGACACTACACTCAAAGCGCTTTACACAGTGAACAGGGGACTCTCCTCAACCACCACACGTGTGCAGCATCCACCTGGATGATGCAACAGCAGCCATAGTACATCAGTGCGCTCACCACACACCAGCTATTATTAGTGGAGAGGAGAGAGTAGATTTATAGAGCCAATTAGTGGATGGGGATTAACAATGTTTTGTTATTTTGTGTATCCTTTAATAATATATAAATACATAAAACAGTTTAATTATACTATACACTTTCAAATCATACAAAAACAGAAGAAAATATAAAAAAATAAAAAGTGATACTGTTGCAGGAGCAACCCCTGGGCATGAACACATTGCAAACCAAAGCAGAATGTTTTTCTCTAAATGGAGACATTTACACTGTTATTCAAATAATAATAATAATTACCTGTGAATGTTTATCTGCCTCAGTAGTATCTATAAAAGCATTTTTAATCTCCAGTAAACTTCCAGTAATAATAAGCGACTGTGATTGGCCCATCCTGGCCAACGCTGAGAAAAGTTATAGGTACCACGTGTCAGGGATGAGAGGATGGTGATAGGCTGTCCAAGTTCCAAAAGCACAATATAAGTTGTCCTTAACTCTTGTGCCTTATATATCAATTCTTCTTAAGCCATTTGATTAATTTGTCGTTTCCCCTATTTGAAACTGGCACTATGGGATCAAAATCCCTTCAAAAGTATTGCGGATCCAAACATAATAAGCGTGAATCAAAATTATAAGTGTGAATCAAAAAATAAGTGCAGACAAAAAAAATAACAAGCTGATTTATATATAAACAGATTTCAAATATGCTGCAAAAAATACAACAGAAAAATTAAAGCAATGTCGGATCAAGTTGGGTTCTGAACTGGCGACTACATTGGTACAGCAAGTAAAAACATGAATCAAACATCCACACCAACTCGGCCTTGTTTTTTATTTATTTTTTAGATATGCAGCAAATAACCTACAAACAAGGAAGTCTTAAATAATGCCTAAAGTAAAATTCTAACTACATTCAGCTGACTCGATACATGTGTTAACAGACTATGAAAATGGCCTACTCGGACAACACATTGTTTCCTAGAGCTGGCAGAAAATACTCAAAAAAGACGAGCGTATCCACAGATAATATAATATTGAGCAGAAGCTGTCGGAGTTGCATTGGAGTGATATCTACACCCTTCTTCGAATGATTGGCTAGAGGAGAAGCTTTCGATCAAGAACTAGTGGACTAATAGGGACACAAAACGCCCCCCTGATTTACATGAAACTCTGTTCACAAGTTTTGGAAACCCAAGCACAGAACATGGAAACAAAAGCAAAGAAAAATATATATTTTTTTTATTTATGAGCAAAATTGTCAGAGAGCACAACAAACAGTACTATAACTAAGGAAAAGAAGATTTAGTTTGCAATTCACATTTTTTTATTTTTTTGTAGCACATTTTAAATGTGTTTATTT
This sequence comes from Xyrauchen texanus, assembly GCF_025860055.1. Classification (NCBI taxonomy): domain Eukaryota; kingdom Metazoa; phylum Chordata; class Actinopteri; order Cypriniformes; family Catostomidae; genus Xyrauchen; species Xyrauchen texanus. Next base: position 24,455,234 of record NC_068307.1, read on the forward strand.
TTTATTCATGCTTGTAATTTTTTTTATCTGTGCTAATAATTTTCATCTGCACTTGTAATTTATTTTTGCACTAATTCCTTTTTTTTTTATCTGCGCTTATTATTTTTGGATTAATGCTTATCGTTTTGATTCATGCTTATTATTTTTGGATCCATGAACGCAATGCTTTTGACAGGATTTTGATCCCATACGAGACATCTTTGTTTAAATGAGCGCAGCTAAGAGTGGACCTGACACTGTTACATGCTGTGTGCAGTTCACGCTGTGGTCCCTGCCGAAAGTTTAAACAAGTCACGAGAAAAGGCAGAGGTGAAGAAATTGCGCACATTGGTTCTTTCGTGTATTGAAAGTGTTGTGTGAGGGACCGGCCGAAATATTAATGTTAATTCATCATTAATTTGAAACTGGCTTGCATGAGACATCTTTGTTTACATACGCACAACGAGAACACAACTGACACTGCTACATGCTTTGTGCCGTTTGCGCTGTGGAGCATGCCAAAGGGTGGGTTGGGTGTTTGAGAACCACTGCAGTAGTCCTTCATATGAAATCAACACATTTAATGGCATCTTCTTTTCTTAAATGTTCCTTAACAATTCCACATGATTGCAATGGGTCTTCATATTTTATTGCAACTGGTCTTCAAATACTTTTCATTTTGGACAATGCTTATTGTTTGATCATTTTAACCCTAATTTAAACCTATTTTTATTAATTGTTTTGTTTAAGAAGTGTATTTATGCTAAATTTATTACAAATCAATGCCAAGTGGTTTGATATTTTGTTATATAATGCCAAGACAAATATTTGTCCAAATACGTTTTGGGGCCAAAATGGCCAAAATAAATGTTCTTTTATATTTTCTATTAGTAGTTTTCCATGTAAAAATAAATAAATAAATAACAAAATCTTTAATTCTATAATTCAGTCATGTTTTATTTGCATTGAAACTACACAGTGTTATTTATGGAATGATATTCCGGACATTATTCAAAAGGAATTGCAAATTGTATTTGCAATTGCTTTTTCAATTTGTGGACGCATAAAATGTGACATAATCCAAACGCAATTGCAAATCGCGCATTACGGTTTGCATTTTCGTTTAAGCGAACGCACAGTGACTGCCAAATTTCAAATGGAAAGAAAAGTCCGTTTGCAACTGTGTTTCCCATATCTTACGAGTTTTGGCCCTGTCATATTTAAATAGCAATTTCAATTACCACGTCTGCTTTTTCACTTTCTCAGCGTCGCGTATGTAGCCAGCCAACACTCAAATGGAATACTATTTTTTTTTTTTTTTTTTTTTTTTATTGCAATATTAACAAACAGAACAAGACGATACATACAAGAAATATAAACAATCTTTCAAAACAAAAGAGAAATTATGGTTCAGAATACATTAAGAGAGGAAATGTGAAAGAAATGTAAATATATTCAACAATAGTCTAAAAAGAAAAGAGAGTAAGAGAAGAAAGAAAAAAAAAGAAGAAGAGGGCACAAAAGAAAAAAACATTAAGAGAGAATATTAAACATGGCACTAATTCTGGATGTTTTCATTGCTTTCTTGTTAACAGAAGTTGAAATTGTATTTAAATACATCTTCAATTCTTCTTTGAAAAAGCTAAAGTGGGGTTTACTTTTCATATATTTACATTTATGGATATGAAACTTTCCAATATATAAAAGAAGGTTTATACAAAAACATGCATTAATTAGATTCTTGTCTTTAACATAAAATCCAAAAAGAATGTGTCTATATGATAAAGAAAAGTTACATAAAACCTTTTGGACAATCAGAGCATCAATATTGTTCCAGAAAGACCGAGTAAAAAGACATTCCCAAAACAAATGATCAACAGTTTCAGAGGAGGCTTCACAAAAAGAGCAGGAAGTATCATTTTTAAATTTCTTTAAAAAGTATTTAACTGGATAAAATCTATGAATAATTTTATAGGATATTTCTTTAACTTTATTAGTTAGAAAGAATTTCTGAGGAAGTGACCAAACATATGACCATTTAATATCATCAAAAGGTTATTCCAATAAGAAATGGAGGAAGGAATTGAAGTAACAGGGTCCAAAAATAATGACCTAATTTTATAATTGGATTTATGTATTGAAAAACAAATAGAACCAACCACAGTAGATTCAGGGCTAGGGGAGAAACAGAAGTCACTGTAGCACTATTATTGTTTCTAAACAGCATACAGATTTCCAAAGAGATGGCCTTGAAAACTATATTAAATTCTTTACTAGATACTGGGAATTGGTATCCTGAAACAAAATCGGAATAATTAAATAAATTACCTTCACTATCAAATAGCTGGTTTACTAATATCACCCCATTATTGAACCAGTTTTCAAGAAATAAAGATTTCCTCTTATGAAGAATATTACAGTTGTTCCAAATTAAAAAATTGTGTGGCGAGAAATTATGCTTGTAAGTTTCCAAGCCATAAGCATCTGCTGATGATAATTGGAAAGTTTGACAGGAAGTTTACTAATTGAATAATTGCACATTAAAAGCAAATGTATACCTCCTAATTGAGAAAAAATATATCTTGGAATTATACTCCAAATAGAAGATTGATTGTGAAGGAAACGTTTAAGCCAATTAATTTTCAAGGTATTGTTAAGAGAATCAAAATCAATGAAATTTAAGCCACCTTTATTATAAGAATCCAAAATAACTGATTTTCTAATACTCAAATGGAATACTAATTCCCTTAGTATTTCCATTTCCGATGCCTTACACAGAAACCTGTCAATCAGGGTCAAGGGTGGGATTATGCTATGGGGCGTGTTTGTCTTGGGAAGTGACGTCACTCACAGTCGACGGTCAAGAGGTGATGCCCTGAACAGATGCCGGTTTATCAAATCAAATCAAATCAAATCACTTTATTGTCACACTACCATGTACTCAAGTGCAACAGTAGGTGAAATTCTTGTGTGCAGTTCCGAGCAACATAGCAGTCATGACAGTGACGAGACATATACCAATTACAGTAAACAACATACTTACACAAAACAATTTACAAATCAAATGTACACATACTTACACAACACAATAATTATATACAATGTACAGTAAACAATACACACAATATACAATACAATAAGTAGGAGTATATGAAATATATATATATCTATGAAGTAGTATATTGAGGAGAATATGTGAGATTATAGATGAATAAAGTGCAGTGCTAATTATTGATCCTGATAGACTGTGAGTGATGTCACTTCCCAAGACAAACACGCCCCATAGCATAATCCCACCCTTGACCCTGATTGACAGGTTTCTGTGTAAGGCATCGGAAATGGAAATACTAAGGGAATTAGTATTCCATTTGAGTTTTGGCTGGCTACATACGCGACGCTGAGAAAGTGAAAAAGCAGACGTGGTAATTGAAATTGCTATTTAAATATGACAGGGCCAAAACTCGTAAGATATGGGAAACACTTTTTCCATTTGAAATTTGGCAGTCACTGTGCGTTCGCTTAAACGAAAATGCAAACCGTAGTGCGCGATTTGCAACTGCTTTTGGATTATGTCACATTTTATGCGTCCACAAATTGAAAACGCAATTGCAAATACAATTTGCAATTCCTTTTGAATAATGTCCGGAATATCATTCCATAGTTATTAAAGAAAAGACTGATTATTGCACTCTGCCCTAGAAAACTGATCATAGAGTTTAATGGTAATAGCTTTAAGACTAGCTTTAAGTACTGTAGTCCACTATAAATTGCAATGACACACTGCCCTGTGCCTCTCCACACCAATAACATTTTGAATTAGCCATTGCTGAAACATCCCAGTCTTTCTTCTGATTTTAGCATCTAAATAGAATGTAGTATCACTCTTCACATAAATGTACACTGTTCAGCTCCTCCACACTGCTGTCATATCTGCCTCTAACTCTCTCTCTAATACATTTCTGATTATTTAACTTTTCCAAGACACAATTCACAGCTTTCTGATCTATCTTCTCCATTTAACCCTTTCCTGGCTAAAGGAGGATGCAGGTCTGGCTGTTGATACTAAACAGGAGGTATTTTAAAGCATCAATGTCTGTGGTTCTATCAATGCTATGCATTTTCTGTTTGATGCAAACAGGCATTCTACATGAGGTTATAGTGCACATTTGCATCCTGTAACTATTTATGATAAATGTTATTAAGTTGTCATGTTGACAGTCATATTGTGTCATAGTTGGCATTTTGAAGTGTTTGGTGCATAGACTTTTCTTTAATCTTCCTAAAAAAAATTGACACATTGAAGATTAGGATTAGGATTGCAATCTGACAGGATGCAGTGCTCTTATGCTTAGATTTGTATTTATTTATTCATTTTTTCAGTAGCAGGCTTTTTCGTTATAAAGATGAAAATGCCTGTTTGCATAAAACAGCCCAAGTAAACAACCCCCATTCCCTCAATCAACCTCCATTTTCCAATCCATTCCTTCAAGATCGGATGAACTTTACATTTAGCTCAAACTTGTAGTACATTGGATTATGTACAATATAGAAATGAACACCTCTGTGTTTACATGGACTTTTGTCATGGATGATTGTTTGTTCCGTATGATACGTACAAATGTGTGTGATTTAGGGATGTGCATTTTGTTCATTTTGATTGCTCGATTGTTATATCTGCATCTACCATTGCATCAGAAGGGACTGTTATCTCATCATATCATGCCAATGGCAGCACATTTAACATTTTGTCTCACATTTTCACAGTTTTTAATTTTAGTAATAATTTTTCTCTTTTGATGAAAATGTTCTTTTGAATTTATCAAAAACTGTCACGGCTCTGGCGAGTATATCAGTTTGTTTTGTATGTTTTGTCATTGTCTCTCCCTCATGTCTTGCCGGCATGCATAATCGGCATTTCCATGAGAACATTTATTGTTTCCGGGGCAACGCTGGTCATGCCACTGTTTAGCTTGCCGAGCTACACCTGTTCTCCTCTAATTCACTCCCTTCTCAAGCCTGTCGTGTTCTAACCTCACACTCTCTGCCTAGTTGGTCTTGTCTCGTGTATCTTTGGTTTCCCACGTGTCGGGTGTGTGGTTGCCTTCAGCTGTTCTTCCACGGAGTATACATTGTCTCTGCCTGCATGTCGGGAGTTAAGTTCGCTCATCTCTGCAGGGCGTTGTTCTGCATATCACTAGCTTTAAAGGAGAATTCTATGAATCTGTTCCTGATTTCCACAATGCATATACTCATCCTATAAACACACATTTCACGGATTGTCCCTTGTGCAACTACGATGCGCGTGCTATTGGCGATCACTTCCCGCTGCTGCAGCTGGTTTTGGAATTTTCTATATTCCTCAACCCATTGACTGCTAATTTTTATTGTTAATAAATCCTTTTGAACGGTTCCTCTGCTCTTGGGTCTGTTTTTCTCACTATCGTTCATTACAAATTGTTCATCATGTGAAAATTTGAGAGCCCAATACGTCACACATGAAACTCTGAACCCTCAACCAAAATTCTTGGATCTTAATACACCACCAAAAACATGGGTTCCCCTTCTGTCGCTCTCTCCACGTTGTGTCGGAGAAGCGACACTAGGGGTCTCGCTTGAGCGCCGATATTCACCTCTGATCTATTGAAAAGGGCCAATGGGACTTGGCAGTCAGTATTTGCATACCCCGCCCCCGGACATACGGGTATTTAAGCGGGGCAAATACGGGAGTTCATTCAGAAAATTTCTTCGAGCCGATGGTCTGTCTGCAGTTGCTGCGAGTTTACACACCACTATAAAACGTTCCTGTTTCCTCTGACGATCTGCATGCTGTTGGATCTTGACGGCGCACAACAGCGGCTTTCTCCTTCACTTTGCACGGCGTGTATTGTTGCCCCTGAGCGCTCGACAGCGCAGACACACATGCACACTGTGTATATTAAAAGAGTTATTTTCCTTAAAGAGTAAATTTCTCTAAAGAGCAAACACAGCGGCGTTGAATGTCCTTTTCAGGACGCCGTCTTTCTGAAGATGCCTTTCCGCCCCTGTGTAGTTTTTGGAGGCGGTGATTTCTCCCCACCTCTGACGGTCATAAAATCCGCCTGGCGTACCTGGGTTGCGAAACACGCAGGCAGCGTTTTTATGAATGGTCTATGTTTTCAGTACGAAAACATAGCCATGACAGCATTGCGGTCGTAGGCTTTCTCTTGTAGTGAGAGAGAGCGCTTCAGCCGCCCAGCACCTCGCCTCCTTCCCGCGGGATTGAGGCAGGCGCCGCTGGCGATGAAAGCGATCTGGGGTCAATGACGGGCTGCGTTTCGCTGGGTGAACCTCCTTGAAACCCCCGCCTCCCGGCACGCTTGCTGTTTTCCGTCCGGGCTCGGTATGAGCATGCTCTCCAATGGGTTATGTTTTCAGCCTGAGAACATAGCTGCAGCAGCGTTGCGATCTCTGCTTTCTTGTGAGGAAGAAAGCCACTTCAGCCGCCCTCTGCTCCTCGCCTCCTTCCTACGGGATTGACGCAGGCGCCATGAGCGATGAAGATGATCCGGGATAATGGCGGGCTGCGTTCGCCGGGTAAAACTGCTCGAAACCCCGCGCCCCCTGCACGCTTGCTTGCTCCCCTCAAGAGCTCGGGATAAGCGCGGTCCGCCTAACGTCCGGCCGCCCGGTCCCTGGAGCTCCCGGACATTGGATGACGACATCACCGCTGCATCGGAGAGCGTCACAGCGGCATCGGATGCGGATAACTAGCCTGGGCCGCCACCTACGGGTCTGCTTGCCCAGTCTGAGCCTGACGCACGGAGATCCGCTATGCTTCCCCGGGCTTGATGATTCACGGGCTGGTGCGCCGCCCACAGCCGCGCCCCCCCCGTTCCTTCCCGGACGTGCACGACGAGCTGAGCGAGCCAAGCTTCCTCGCTCCTCCGCTCACACTACCCTCGGCGGTAGAACGGTCCCAGACCGCTCCCCTCCCTGCAAGTCCACCGGGCCAAGGCACTTCAAGATTTGCACTTGGGTAGTCCTGTTCTTGACGTGCTGCAGGAACTGCACTCAGGCGATGTCCACCCTCGTGGTCCAGAAACATAACAAATGGACTGGATCTGGTCATAGTACAGGAGGTAGACAAAGCACGCTTTCTCAAAATTCTCCAGTCTCCCAGCTCCATTCGGCGACACCACCTGACGACTCCACCCAGCAGTCCTCAGTGGTGAAGAAACAGACGGAGGCCAGGTCACACGTCCTGCCCCGCCGCAAACCTGCCACCAAGGGCCATGCCCTGTCTGCTCGCCGAGGGCGTCCTCCTGCGGCTTTCAAGGAAGAAAGGAAGTGGTGCTCCGCCTCAACGAACGAGAGCGGGCCTAGCTCTCAGCCCCGCGTTGAGCTCCCCGCAGAAAGAGGACGCCCCCTCGTCTCACGGACCCCCTCGAGGACCCAGAAGGCTCCCAGGCGCTCCTGAGACGACCGACCCAGAGATCGAGATGTTAGCTCCGGAGGTGGTAAGACCTCTCCGTTCCCCGGTGGAGGGCCGGGAGGAGAATCCTTTGTTTTTACATTTTCCACATTCTCAATAACAAAGCTATTTCCTTTGCCTCTGGGTCACCTGGCCCGCAAATGCCATTCTCACGGCAATCTACTTTCAGATTACGACAGTCCCGGTACACCGGACGTGGCGATCCCGCCTTCCGCCTGCCCACGACTGTCCCCCGGCCGGCCGGTTCAGACGAGTCCAGAGGATGCCAGCATCAGACCTCCTCCTCAGTCACGAACCCGCCCCCTGCCGGGTGCGCGGAGCAAGGTAAGTGCTTTGAGTCTATTCTCAGCACCTCAGCCTCAGGCCGCAATGAAGCCGCCCGACGCTGCATTACCTGTTCCACCCCGTTGCGAGGCCCCGCCGGGTACATCCAAAATACTCGTCCCTTTGGTGCCCCTAGCGTAGAGCTGGGAAGCGTGGCTTTCGCTTCCCAACGCATCACGCTGGCTGCACCGGACCATTCGACTTGGTTACGCAATTCAGTTTGCCCGGCTCCCACCCCCCTTCAGGGGCGTCCACGGAAATCACGACCATCTTAGCCAAGGGCGCGGTAGAGCCCGTCCCTCCAACCGAAATGAGGAAGGGTTTCTACAGCCCTTACTTCATTGTACCCAAGAAAGGCGGCGGCTTACGACCAATCCTGGACTTGCGAGTTTTCAATCGGGCCTTGTTAAAACTCCCGTTCAAAATGCTCACGCAGAGAAATATTCTGGCTGGCGTTCAGCATCTAGATTGGTTCGCAGCGGTAGACCTGAAGGATGCGTACTTCCACGTCTCAATTCTGCCACGACACCGACCCTTCTTACGGTTCGCGTTCGACGGCCAGGCGTTCCAGTACAAAGTCCTCCCCTTCGGCCTGTCTCTGTCCCCTCGCGTCTTTACGAAAAGTGCAGAGGCGGCCCTTGCCCCGCTACGAGTAGCCGGCATCCGCATTTCTCAACTACCTCGACGACTGGCTCATCCTATGCACACACAGAGACCAGTTGCTCCGGCACCTCAGCCGCTTGGGGTTTCAGGTCAACTGGGAAAAGAGCAAGCTCACTACGGTTCAGAGCATCTCTTTTCTCGGGTTGGAGTTAGACTCAGTCTCAATGACAGCACGTCTCACGAGCGAGCGTGCTCAGTCGGTGCTGGACTGCCTCGCTTCCTTCAAGCCAGGCACAGTGGTCCCTCTAAAACTTTTCCAGAGGCTCCTGGGGCATATAGCGTCCTCCGCGGCGGTCGCGCCGCTGGGGTTGATGCATGTGAGACCACTCCAGCACTGGCTCCAGACTCGAGTCCCGAGACAAGCATGGCACAACGGCACGCATTGGGTAAGGATCACCCCCGCCTGCCTCAAACACTCCGACCCTGGACAGACATCTGCTTTCTACGGGCAGGAGTGCCCCTGCAGCAGGTGTCCCGACGCGTCCTGGTCACAACCGACGCCTCCCGGTCTGGGTGGGGTGCCGTGTGCAGCGGGCACGCAGCAGCGGGCCGTTGGACAGGGGCCCCGCTGCGTTGGCACATCAATTGCCTGGAGTTGTTGACCGTCCTTCTTTCTCTCAGGAAGTTCCTCCCGTTAGTTCGGGACAAACACATCCTCATGAGATCGGACAGCACCACAGTACATAAAGTGCCAAGGCGGTGTACGCTCCCACCACATGTCACAACTCGCCCGCCGTCTCCTCCTATGGAGCCAGCAGCGACTCAAGTCGCTGCGCGCCACTCACATCCCCGGCAAGCTCAACGTCGTAGCGGATGCGCTATCACGACAACGCCTGCCCGGCGGGAGTGGAGGCTTCACCCCAGTCGGTCCAGCTAATTTGGGAGCGGTTTGGCAAGGCCCAGGTAGACCTGTTTGCCTCCCAGGAAACCTCCCACTGCCCGCTCTGGTACGCCCTAACAGAGGCTCCCCTCGGGACAGACGCGCTGGCACACAGCTGGCCCTCGGGGCTGCGCAAGTACGCATTTCCCCCAGTGAGCCATCTTGCTCCGGTGCTGTGCAAGGTCAGGGAGGACGAGGAGCAAGTCACGTTAGTGGCCCCCTACTGGCCCACTCGGACTTGGCTCTCGGAACTCAGGCTTCTCGCGACAGCTCCTCCCTGGCGAATTCCCCTGAGAAAGGACCTCCTCTCTCAGGGACGGGGCACGCTCTGGCACCCGTGCCCAGACCTCTGGAACCTCCACGTCTGGTCCCTGGACGGGACGCGGAAGAGCTAGCTGGCTTACCGGCGACCGTTGTGAATACAATCAACCAAGCCAGAGGCCCCTTCTACCAGGCACCTTCACGCCCTAAAGTGGCGCTTGTTCGCAGATTGGTGTTCTTCCCGAACTGAAGACCCGCAGAGATGCGCTATCAAGTCAGTGCTCCTGTTCCTACAGGAGAGGCTGGACAGGAGGCTGTCCCCGTCCACCCTCAAGGTGTATGTTGCCGCAATTGCCGCCCACCACGATCCTGTAGACGGCAAGTCTTTGGGCAAGCACGACCTGATCCTCAGGTTCCTGAGAGGCGCCCGGAGGTTGAATCCCTCCCGGCCAGGCCTAGTTCCCTCCTGGGATCTCTCGGTAGTCTTGGCAGGACTCCAGAGACCCCCCTTGAGCAGCTTGAATCAATTGGACTCAGGGCCCTCTCTCTTAAGACGGCCCTGCTGATCGCTTCGCCTCTATCAAGAGGGTCGGGGACCTGCAAGCGTTCTCTGTCAGCGACACTTGCCTGGAGTTCGGTCCGGCAGATACGTCTGTGATCCTAAGACGCTGACCGGGCTATGTGCCCAAGGTTCCTACCACACCATTCCGAGATCAGGTAGTGCACCTGCAAGCTGCCCCGGAGGAGGCAGACCCAGCCCTTTCGTTGCTGTGTCCAGTGCGCGCCCTGCGCATTTACCTGGACCGCACACAGAGCACCAGACGCTCTGAGCAGCTCTTTGTCTGCTTTGGGGATGGCAGAAAGGGAATGCCGTCTCCAAACAGAGGCTCGCCCACTGGGTTGTCGACGCCATCACACTGGCTTATCACACCCAGGCCGTGCCCCTACCCTTGCGGGTCCGAGCTCACTCAACAAGGGATGTTGCGTCCTCGTGGGCACTGGCAAGGGCACCTCCCTAGCAGACATCTGTAGAGCCGCGGGTTGGGCAACACCCAACACCTTCGCGAGGTTTTACAACCTCCGCATTGAGTCGGTTGCGTCTCGTGTTTTCTCAGGTCCGAGCCCGTAGAACTCGGTAACACCTCGGTGACATCAAGGTAAAGTAGTGCGCCTTCTTCCCAGGGCGCCCCACTCCGAGTCGGGCCCCTGGTCGATTCCTCCCTAGCCCTCCGGGTCCGCGGTTCAGCAGAGGAACTCACCAACCCAAGCCACTGCGGGTACCCTGATGGCTACCCTGTACTGGTATAGGTGCTCTGTAGGTAAGGCCTCCTGCTCGGACTCCCCGGCTGTGATTGCTCTATGCGAGAAACATAGAGAGAAAAGAGGCCCAGCCAGGCTGGCCCGTTCCCATGTTGGCAAACATCGCCTTGTTCCCCTCCCAGGGTAACTAGAAGGATTCCGATGTTCTTTTGGGGCATTGGGGAAGGGTACGTGCAGCCAGGTATAGACGATGCGCGGCACTGGATGAAATCCCTGCCCGCCTCTGTATCGGCGGTTCACGTACACGGTTCAGTGCATGGCAAGATTGGAATGGGTCCCCTAGTGTCGCTTCTCCGACACAACGTGGAGAGAGCGACAGAAGGGGAACGTTTGGTTACGTATGTAACCTCTGTTCCCCGAGGGAGGGAACGACACGTTGTGTCTTTCCTCCGCCATGTCGCTGAACCGAGCCACTGTTGTGGCCGGACCATTTCGGCTCCTCAGAAAAATCCTGAATGAACTCCCGTGATTTGCCCGGCTTAAATACCCGTATGTCCGGGGCGGGTATGCAAATACTGACTGCCAACTCCCATTGGCCCTTTTCAATAGATCAGAGGTGAATATCGGCGCTCAAGAGAGACTCCTAGTGTCGCTTCTCCGACACAACGTGTCGTTCCCTCCCTCGGGGAACGGAGGTTACATACGTAACCAAACGTTATGTCCCCATTTTCTGATTGGCTTCTGATTTGTTACAAATAGTTCATCATGTGATGTTCATTCAATAACATTTTTGTTGGCGATAATGTGCAAAATTTCAAAAACTTGTATAGTATCAAACTGTAACAGACCAAATATTCACCAAATTTTCAATATTTTGAAAAATGTATTTATTATTTACCATTAACAGTTTATTGATTCTGTTCAACAAATTAAAAGAACATGACAGAAAATGCCCCACCCGACACAAATGTGCACCCCAGTGGTCATAAATATTTAGAAACATAAAAAATAAAAGAAATATACTTTCAATAAACAATATAATTGCACAATTGTGTGTGCGTGTGTGTGCTACTCCAAAAAATAGCAGGTGGAGCACATTTAAATACCTAAAAAAATATATTTTCAAAGGATCTCAACACACCACTTACATATATGTTACCAAGCGTATTAAGCTCCCTCACACTATAGTCTGTCCAGCAGAAAGGGGACTTACTAATACATCATTTTGGTTTCAGCCATATGCTCGAGGCTACATTTAAATACATGTCCAAATTAAACACTCAAATGCGAGATAACGGGGTGTAACTTAACTTCTCGAGTTAGTTTGATAGAAAGGCTTTGCAATGGCGAAATAGGAGCAAGAAGTTCCTGTTCAATTCAAAACCAGGTAGGGGCTTTCTCAGGTGGAAGGAACCAGTGAGCCAAATGTCTGAGACGAATGCATAATAATAAAATAAATATTGGGTAGGCCTAGCCCACCTTTGTCAATCGGCCTATGCAATTTACTGAAATGTAATCTGGGACTTTTACCATTCCAAATGAAGGACTTTGCTATGCTATCAAATTATTTGAAATAAAAGATAGGGAAATCAATAGGGGGAGATTATAGCAGGTAGTTGAATTTTGGAGTACAATTCATTTTAATAACATTAACCTTCCCAGTCATAGATACATTTAATAAAGCCATTATACCCACATCGCTTGAAAACCTTATTATTTAAGGGTCAAAATGAACTAACTCACACAAATTTTCTGGGAATAAAATACCCAAATATTAATGCCCTGTTTGGGCCACTGGAAGTTGCCCAGCTGAAAAGCCATTACCAGGCAGTTATCTTTGGATTTAGACCAATTCACTTTGTATCATGAGAACTTAGACAATAAATTAATATTTCTGTGGATGCAAGACATAGATCTAGTTGGATCAGAGACAAATGATAAAATATCATCAGCGAAAAGCAAAAGCTTTTGTGGCACACCTCCCACCACTACCCCTGCCTCTATCCAGAGTAAAATAATCTGAAATTAATCAATTAGTTTGAACCGCTGCTAACGGGTGTCTATAAAGTATCTTAATCAACCCAATAAAAGTATTCCCGAACCCATACATTTCCAAAATCTTAAAAAGTTAATCCCATTCTACTATATCAAATGCCTTTTTGGCGTCAAGTGAGATGGCAACAACCGGAGTATGATCGTTCACCACTGTCCACATGATATTAATGAAACGCCTAATGTTATCAGAAGAGTTACAGACCCAAATAAAACACAGATGATCTATATGTATAAAGAGATGTCATAACTTTACTTAATTGGCTAGCCAAAATTTTTGACAATATTTTAACATCTAGCTGGATCAGGGAAATTGGATGGTAACTCTTACACACGCTTGAATCTTTCTCCTTTTTAAGAATCCGACTGATTCAGGCTTGCATCATGGTTGGCGGAAGCTTTCCATTCATTAATGATTCTGAATAAACTTCTAGAAAAATTTGAGTCAGTTCTGTAGCATAATATCTAAAAAACTCTGCAGCAAAGCCGTCTCCAAGGTCCTCCCCCAAGGTTATCTCAGAATCAAGAGAATTTGTTTGCTCAGTCATCAGTTTAGGAAGTTCTAATGGTTCCACAAATGTCTAATATCCACATCAGTAGACAAATATGTGGAACTATAGAAATCAAGATATAATTCTTTAAAAGCATTATTAATATTGTTGGCCGAGGCAAATATTTCACCACCAGCAGATTTCACTCAAGGAATGATAGAAAAATACTTTTATATATCTAGCCAGATGTTTCACTGCTTTTTCCCACGACTCAGAGTATGACTGTCATGCCCTGAATAGCCAAAACTTCCCCTTTCCACAACAAAATAGTATTATATATGTATTTCAATCGGGTCAATTCCCTGAGGCCATACAACAATATTTGGCGCTTCAGCTCTGCCTCGGTACTTTTATTATTCCCTTCCAATTCCACGAGTTCCTGTGTTTTGGATTTTTTGGGTGAACCCCTAAGAACCACTTTAAGTGCATCTCAAGCCAAGCCCACAGAGGATACTGAGGACCAGTTGGACTCCATATCGATAGTGATTTCAGACTTTAGCATTTGTCGGAATTCAGGATTTTGCAAAAGAGATACATTAAAGTAAATATGATTTATTTTTCTCTATATATGGCAACATCTCAAACACACCAGGGCATAATCTGAGACCAAAATGTTTCCAAATGAGCAATCAGCAACTGATGAAATGAGGGACTTAGATATAAAAAATATATATATATATTCTAGAGTAAATCTTATGGACTGATAAAAAAAAATTATAGTCCCTCCCAGATGGGTTCAAAAGTCCCCAAATATCTGTAAGACCAATAAAATAGATATCTATTTAACACTTTTGGTTCACTAAGATCAAGGACTGACTCCATCAAAAGCTTAAAGTCTCCTCCCAATATTATATCATGAGGGGTGCCAGCGCCTTGCAGCATCCCTTCAAGATCTATAAAAAAGCCCTGATCATAAATGTTAGGTGCATAAATATTAGCAAAAATAAGACTTTTCCCATAAATTTCAGCTAAAACTATAATGATTATTCCTAATTTATCTTTAATCTTTTTGAGACATTTGAATTGTAGATGTTTACTTATCAGCTTAAAGACTCCCCTGCTCTTATTCAAGCCAGCACTAAAGAAAACATGCTCACCCCATATCCTCCCAAATTTTCCAGCTTCTTGCAGAGAAATATGCATTTCTTGAAGAAACACGATATCAAATTTATGCTTAAGAAGAGAAATAACCTTCCTTCTTTGTATGGAGAGCCCCAACCCATTCACATTCCACATGGAGAGAGACAATCCCCTCATATTAACATTTTATATTTTGACACATAAGAAAAAATAGATAGTGTGTCAAAAACAAGATTATAAACACCACATTCCTACATTAGTGCAGCAATCAAAATCCAAACATACATTTGAACCAAACAAACAGAAAAAGATAAACGTTCGGATTAACCCCATGCATGACAGCACCAACTGGCATCAGTTCCTCTAAACTCAAACAGTCCATGCACGCCTACGAGAACCCCCGTGACAACTTTACCATTGGAATGCTGAAGTCTGGTGTTTCTATAAACATTTTGTGAGACAGAATTACACAACAAAAGATAATCTATAAAGCTAACTCCAGCCAACAGGCAGAACCAGCACAAAAAAAGCATGCAGGTTCCTCAAACAGTCAAGCGAATGTTCAGTGAGCCAGCCCACTTGGCTGCAACGTGAGTACAACAAGATAAATGAGTTACTCCATTTACTTTATGAAGGACATCCCTTGCCCTGGGCATGTGACATCATTAGCATCTATTCACAATTTGGCTGGGAATATAAGTGCAAAAGCAACCTTCAGTTGATGTAAAAGTTTCTTGCATTCCTTGAATTGATCACGTTTCTCTCTTGTAAAATTCACAAAGTCTGAAACAAAAAAATGCTATGGTTCTTCCAAGAAAGCCTTCCTTCACTCCTCGCCTTGTGTAACACAAGATCTTTATCGGATGATCACACAAATTTGGCCAGAATTATTTGGGGCATGTCTCCCTCTGCGGGTTGCTGAGCAGGAACCCTGTGAGTTTGCTCGATTGCCAGTTTATGGCCTGCTATGTCGAGCAGATTCGGAAAGAGTCCATTCAGGAACTTCAACATACCCTGTCCCTCTGCTCCCTCAGGAATTTCGATGATACGTACGTTGTTCCGCTTACTACGGTTCTCCATGTCCTCCAACTTCTCCCAGACATTCTCCAAATCCACCTTGGTCGCTAGCGGATTAGCAGATAATTCCCTCTTCGATGACTCCAGGTAATTTATCCATTTCTCAACACCCCCCACTCTTGTAACCACATCAGTGAACTTTGCCTCCATGTCAGTGATTGATCGACGTATCACAGCAAGATCCTCCAAGTCAGCAACGACCTTCATCAGCATTACCAACATGATCATTTCCCACTCTTTCCCTACTAAATAAACTTCCAGGCTTGCAGTTTGCTTGGGGGTGTCAGCTTGAGCAAGTTAATGTTTTTAATGTCTCCAGAGCTTGAGGATTTTGAATTCTTTGACATATTGTCCTCCTAGAACAGTTATGGAAAAGAGTGTATCAAATCTCATCGGTTTATGTCATTAAAAGTATTAAAACTAGCAAATTAAAACTCGCTGTTCACAAGTCCGATCCTTGCATGGTGTCACGTGCAATTATTCAAAAATGTATCAAACATGCAAAAATTTAAATGTTTAATATGTATGATTAAACTACATGAGAAAACTCTCCTGAAAACCTGAGCTTGTGAAATAGTACCATACATTTTGCAATATCATAAACGTTAGGAATTTGCAACTGAGTAACTTCTAAAAGTTTATAAAACTTCAGTGTATTCATGATATACTGAATTTTAAGATAACTTTTACACTGATGAATACGATTGCACAAGATGCATTTTCAGGGTGTCAAAAGAGCTCGGTCAATTTAAAATCAATTGGTTAATCAATTAATTGGATTACTATCAGGAAGACTCGCAGACTTGAGGGAAATTTAAGATTACATTTATTTGATGAATATAAAACAGAAACGTAATGTCTCTCTTTGGCGTTCCAAAGAAGTTGTACTCGGAACCATCATATCCTGCCGGAGATAGGAGGCAGGGCCGAGGAGCCTACCCTCGTGCAGGACGGGACTCAACTGGTGGTGGTGGGGTGGTGGAGGTTGCCGTGTTAGCAGACTGAAACAGCAATGTGATAGATTGTGAGCATACTTATAAAGCAATGGCTTACATGTGATTACTGCACTTACATTGGACTTTAAAATGTGTAGGCCAGTTGCCATTTTATGGCAAAAATTTCATTTTTATAATCACCTTATTTATGAATCAGTCACCTCTGTAATAATGACAGGATAGCACAGAGCTGTACCTTTAAAAGCAAACACTCACCAAAACCTAGCTCAGTTACACACCAATGCTTTGTCATTTCAAGTCCATATTGATTTGGAGGTGACCAAATATGGTGATGTCTGAGTCGGTTAGTTTGCTCTGTAAATAGTCTCTCCACTTCCATTAGCTCATCCTATTCATAGCGATCTGCTGAGAACTGATGCGAGAGAATGAGAGGCGAGCATTATTGCTTTTATTGTTTGGCAGTGTATTGAAAGAATCAGTTTGAATTAAGGGAATGTCTCCCTTCACATGACTTGGCACCTGTATTCCACAGTGTCCATCCCTCACATGCACGCTACAGCAGATCTCAATGAGATTGCAATGCACTCAAGGGATGTGTGTGAGACACTGCCTACCTCTGAAACTGTATCAGTTGGTGTTGAGTTACTTTAGAAACATAACTACTATAAACATTATTTGAGCTCACATTTCATAATATTGTATTTGTTTTGTTTAAGTACAGTCAATTTATTTTCCTCACCAGAATCTTTGAGGTGGCACTGTCTCCCTCTCCTCCTCTGAGAAAACGGTACTGGTCAACGGATGCCTAAATTAATGAGTGTTGCAACAAAACCTTTGGACTCATGACAGAATAACATTTTCATTAACCCTAAACGTACCCCAACATTTTTCTTATGCTCCATCCCCATTGAAATCAATGGCTTTGCAACATTTTCTGACATAGTGTATGTATAAAAAGTAAGCACCCTAATCCTCTTAAACTGAGTGTTGAATGTTGTTGCTTCCTTGACTGAAAGTCACCATGCGCAGTGTCTGTGTACGGCAGTTATAACTCTAGTCCCAACCTTAACCATCAGATTTCAAAGAACCACTCAATATGCACATTCCATGATTGATCAATGAATTCACTTCATAGTACTTGAATACTATGCACATCCCTAATAAAGATCTTCCCAGATCATTGTCCTTCCTGACCCAGTGTGATCTTGAATTGTTCTTGTTTTTGTGCTGGTTTCTGTCTCTTCTTGTGATTACTGTCCTGCCTGTGACTAACCCCAACCTCCATCCTGTTCATACCTCCATCTCTGCTGCTTTCCTCTACCTATCCTCTTCACCTGGAGCAGGAATTAACACCTCTACACAAGCAGGAGGTATCTGTTCCTCAAAGGTCACCTGTTGAGCATGCTTTTCTGTGACAATAAAAGGAGTCTCATATTTTACAGTACAGTACAGCTCTAATAAAAAATACTATGTAGGAGTAAAATTGTACACCCTGGAGTACCAGAGCAAGAGGATATTGTCCTCATTAAGAAGGGAACAATTAGGAATTGATAAATAAAAAATAAACAATACATTGCATGATAATAAAAATAAAATAAAAATAAATGTTACAAATAAACATAAAGGCTAATTAAATACAAGCTAGCTAAGTTAAAACAATGGACAAAGAACATACAGCTGCCATACACAATTTGCATGTTGTTTGTTCAAAGCATTCACATTTGTTAGTAAAAACATTTGTAAACGAATCAATAAAAGCTGGTACAGAGATGTAATTGTCCAATTTCCGCAATTGGGCCAATTTTCAGCAGTTGATTACAATCATTAGGGGAAGCAAATTTGAAGACAGAGCAGTCAAATTAAGTTTTTATTTTATGATCATTAAGAAGAATGGATTTAGATTATCTAGTTCGATATGTGAAGGATTGACATTATAGACTATTTAACACATAAGCTGGTGTCAGACCAAACAAGATTAAGTAGATAAATATAAGCCAGAGAAGTTATCGCAGAATTTGCAAAAATTAACAGTTCTTACACTATCACATTGATAAATTATACAGCTGACAAGCGTGGCAAATCTGTCTCTGCCAGGTCATGCAAAAAAAAAAAAAAAGTATAATAATATACTGTATATATATATATATATATATATATATATATATATATATATATATATATATATATATATATATTACCTTTAAATACAATCATTGAAACAACCACGGTACCTTTTTATAAGGGAATAAATAGTCTATTCATATCTATTGATTCAGCCCCAATTTTCATCTCATGGATTATTATTATGCAGTTTTGGGGCATGTTAATCCAGCCTATATATGTTATGTCATACAATAAAGGAACCTATTTCACATCTTTCAAGCTGGTTTTCCTAAACTGTTGTTTGTCCGCTGCTGTCTGCAGTTTCTAGATAAGTCAGAAGATGTTCTCCTGAAGCACCAGGCCAGCATCAATGAGCTGAAGCGAGCCCTGAGAGAGCCCAATAGTAAGCTGATGAACCGGGAGAAGTGTCTGTCAGAGACGTCCCCAGGCAGCACTCCAGAAAAAAAAGCAGTGAGTATGGAAATAAAGCAGAAGGAATGTAAGACCCTCAGCAATACGAGGTTGAAGCTTTATTTATTTATTTTTTTTCTGTTTGGCTTTTAGTATGATGTATAAGACACAGGTACATTTTTGCAAATATTAAGTTGCTGTTATACTTGCAATATTGGCATATGTTGCTGGTGCTTGGTTCTTTTTCTACTGTCTTGTTGCCTTAACACTTTGATTCCCCCAGGGGTTGATTTTTAGTAAAACTGACAGATTTAAACTTTTGTCATTTAAAGGTCACGTGTCTTAGACACGTTTTGCCATGCTTTATTATTTATTTGTATTAATTTAAATAAACTTTTTATTTAATTATTTATTTAAATGCACATTGTTAGTAGACAAATTATAAATAAATTAGTCAGAGTGTGAAAAGTATATTTTGAAAAAAGTCTTATATACAGTATTATGTTGTGTTTGTACGTGTGTTTGTGTGTGTATATATATGTGTGTGTGCCCAGAGGATGCTGAAAAACTTGAAAAATCAAACTCTGTTTCTCCTGAACAGCAGAAGTAATTATACAGCAAGGGTGTTAGTGTTTATTGACTAACTAATTGGTATCTACTGATGCATATTTTTGTTTTTGCTGTACTGTAAATGCTGTAATTGCAGAATGATGTAATGTTCCTGCAGCATCCAAGTATAAAATGTATGATTTTATGTTCCTTGCTATGCTCATGCATTTTCTATGTACATTATGTGTTATTTAAAATTCTTATTTCAAGATATAATTTCTCATTTGTTTTACTATTTGCATGATGATGATAAAGTATTCAATAAAATAAAAAAATAGAAAAATATATTTTTATTCTTGTTAAGCAAAACCTATTTTTATTTGCCAGACATGTCTTTAATTACTCCATAAATGTAAATAATGTAAGACGATTTTTGGTTGATGTTCTCCTTTTTTCTGCTGGTCTTGGACTCAACCACCTGTCAGGAGGCTGTTGGTGCAGGCGGAAGGGAACCTGTCAACAGCCTCTCGGTGGAGGGCTTCATCCAGAAGACTGTACTGACTTCACCCGAGGTTCCTTTGACATGATTTCCGATTAATCATTGAGTTATTAATGATTTGACATGACAGTATGGTCCTTTTATCAACAGAACTAACCATTTTTTTAATTTATATTGTTAAATAGGGCTCTGAGGAATGGGTGTTGATTGAAAAACGAGATGTGTATCAAACAGACTATGAAACAGAGGAAAAAGAAAAGAACAAAGCTAGTGCATCTCCACCCTCTCTGGTCATTGAACCCCTTCCTAAGAAAAAGAGGGAGACAGAAAAACAAAGAGAAGTCACTAAGATGATACACATTGATCTAATGGGAGAGGACGGTGAAGAAACTCAGTTGCAAATGGAAACTTTTTCTTGCCCAAAAATATTTCCATTGGAAAAGTCAACTGAAGCAAAACAAAAGAGTGCCACAAGTGAATACACTACATTTGTATCAAGTACTAAGGCTAAATCTGAATTATGTACAGAAGATACATCAGAAAAAGAGCCTTGCCCACCTGCTGAATCAAGACCTGAGAATGAGAAGACCTTAATTCCATATGTTATGGAGGAGTGTGCTCCACAGAAAGTTAGAAAGGAGAAAAGGCCCCAAAGCTTAAACTTAGGGATATTGAGGGACTTTGTGTATGAGACAGAAGCCAATAGTTCAAACATTACACAAGATAGTGTTGAGTCTGATGAGGACAATAATACGAAAATTATAGAGGAGACTCTGATCTGTCCTCCTGGAGAGTTCAGTTCAACAACAGACACATGGTCACCATCCATGGCTGAAAAGCTAAATCAGCCAGCCACAAACATATCTGCTGGAACACTGCTTGAAGAAAAGAAAAGGGAGTTTGAAAAAGTAATGGAAAAAGATTTGCAGATACCCAATCAAGGAGCAGCAAGATCTGATGATGCAAGAAAGCTTGCAGAAGTTCAAGAGAAACCATTTACCGAAGTGAAGATTATGAACACTGAAGGCAAACAAGAAAACCAAGATTCAGTAAATGGTCCTGGCAAAGACGAGCTGAAAAGAGCCAAGACAGATATCAGATTTGAGGTCATGAAAGTCATCATGATTGACAACTGCAAGGACAAAGAAGAGCCTGGGGATGTATACATGCAAAGAATGGAAGGGTTGGGTCTTGAGAATAAGATAAGCAATATTGAATTAGAGAAATGTGAGGGCATCCAAATAGCCAAGGAGCCAAGAAAGACAAGCCAGAGAGTAATGGGACATGTGAGAACAGATATAACAAGAATTGTTCCATTGAAACCTGAGAGAGTGAGGAGTCAGAGTTACAAAGATGACTTAGAGATTGGACAAGACTCAGAACGGATGAAAAGAAACTTTAAAAGATACAGTATGAATGAATCTTTTGAAAGACACTCTGACCCCAGTAAGTTTTATAGCAGGGACACTAGCTCCTCCCATGACAGCTTTACCACAAGTCCAGTGAAAGCTAACACAGGTCAGAAGGAATCATACAAAATGGACCTCTTAATTTCAGAGACCTCTGAGCAACAAACACTATGGAATGTAGAGGGTTTACTACAAGATAGAGCTATGCAGGATGAGGACACTACAAAAGACATCAGCAGAATGGTCCATGGAGATCTTCTGCTGCAAGATGAGGGAATTTCAGATGTCCAACCTCACATCTCCAGGACCCCAGTCCACCAAAAAAATGCCCCACCAACTCCCCCAGTTAAAACGAAGAAAGCAAGAGAATCAGGCCTTTTTCTGCGTAATAGTCGGAACTTCAGCAAAGACCCAACTCTGGAACCCGACAAGAAGAACCTTTTGGTAAATCAGCTTGGAATCTTCTGAATTTTCACTCATTGGACAAAAAAGTATTGCATTAGCTTCAGATCGACTCTCGTATCCATTATTTTTTATTTTTTAACCTAAACATACTTGTGAGTACATTTAAAGCATACTCTCTGCTTGCCCATGAAGGGAGGGGTTGGTGAATGCCACCTGAATGCCACCCGAAATTTGGATCTTCAGGTTGTCTGTTCGACATGCTCTTCGACATGATCTTGATTTTCCCCACAATCTCCTCTGCTACCAAAACTGTTTGATCAATATCTCTATTGGATTGACCAAAGAGCATATGGAAGGTTCCAAACTTTGGCCTTCAGCTTTTATACCCCCTCTCTTCTGGAATGAGTCTTGAGATTTCCTTTCATTCCACAAACCTGAAAGATATTTTTCATTGTGGTGTTGCAAGGAATCACAATCTCTTCCATACACTCATGGCTAGATGGTTTTCCAGACAGCTGATTTGTAATTTAAACTGCCTTGAACATTATGAAATTGTTGTACGTGCCATTGAATTCAGTGTAATTTTGGTTAAGACCTTGTTACATTTGTACATTTATAGTTTCCTAGTTCTAGAAACAGCTATAATTTGATCGATTCTCCTTGTGTATTGCTCTTTCTGGCCTATGACTTGTACTAAAATGGCATAGTACTTAAAAAAATAGAATCTCGAACAGCAACCAAACTGAACATTCAACAAATAACATCACTTCTCATGAAATAATGAACGCTGCATGCTCTTGAAAATGTGTGATTGTTATTCAAAGAGACGACCTGTCAGTGTTGCCAACTGTTGTTCGAGCACAGAATTGCAATACAATGTCTGTGTCTTTAAACATGTTTTTGGCGGTGGAATGAAAGGAATAATAGTAATTTAAAAAATAAACTGTAATCTGACAGTTTGAAGCCATATCCTTGCTGAAGCCATATTCACCTGACAGTCTGGAATTTATTGTCACTAGGAAGCACAAAATTAAAAAAATTATTTTAGCTTATGAGCAACAACATCTGAAAGCAGGATGCTGATTGCAAGCGATCTTTGACTTCTAATCTGCCTTTCATTTACCACCATTCTGCTTATTTAAATAACACAGTGTATGCTTTGAAATGACCAATGATGCATTTTCAATAACATTTTTTTTTTTTTAAATTTAATGTGCCTGTTTCAGCTATTTTAGTTTGTATCAGTCAACTTTTGGATTAATGTGTTCTTTATTTGTTATGGATCTTCTATAGAGCATGACACCAGTTTGTTTGCCTCCGATGTTTCACTGGCTCTGTTCTAAAACCTAGTGAGCTGCCAATGTAGTCAGAATTTTAAGGCATCATTTGCACATTATAATATAATATACATATTAAATATTGTATAGTAAATATATTAAATACATGTTTGTATACATTTAATTAAATCAACACTAAAATGTATCTATACAAAAAGTTAAATCTAATTAACAATTGATTATTTTACCCAATATCCATGTATTCAATGTTTTTTTAAGTTTATTAGAGTATCATACTGTTAGCTTTGCATCATGCTAATGACAAATTCTTTTGAAATCAGTTAAGAGTTGAATCTCTGTCAGATTTCCACAAGTTGCCTTTTGTATGACGAGTTGCTGCCAATGCATCCTTTAAAATCAGTCACTTGTTAGGATTCCATCGCAGTGAGGATGCTGGCTATGTGGGATTATTAGCTCACAAGGTTTTGGCCACAGTGCTGAAAATAACCCAGAGTTTTGACCATTGAAAATGGATTTGTGTTCCATTTTCAATGGGCAACATTACTAAAAAATGCATTTTGTTCTGTCAGATTAACAGACAAAATGTTTAATTCTGTTTACTTTGTGGTTGCCATCTAAAACAGTCTTTGCATGAAAGTTTATCAAGTGGGCACTTCTAGTGAGATTTCTAATATCAATTCCAAAAAGCTAAGAAAAAAACCTTTAACAAAAGTGCACCACAGAGCACTTCCTAAAGATTAAACCATGTGAATTAATTGATTAGAATATTATTTTAAAACTAGAATCACCTTGTAGGTTGCTTTAAAACCTACTAGAAGAGATGAACCCACATGTTAAATAAGCATCTTGATTTTTTTTTTTATTGAATGAATTAAATGAATTAATTGAATTTAAAGTTGACGATGGCGTTTTGAAGAGCTAGAGTATCTCAACTAATGTGTTTTGGTGTTTAGCTTGCAAAAAGTGACTTCTCCCATAGATCTCACTTCTATAACACAAACTTTAGACTGCTTCTCACACTTTCATTTCCTCTGTCTGCTTTTCCTCTACAGGAGTCTCTGTCCAGCACTATTACTCATGGAGACCCACAAGATTATGTTAAGGTCTCTCAAAAGCATTTTGACACTATGCATATTCTTGCATGTTTTTCTTTAAACATGGCTTAACTTTCACATTCATTATTGATATAACCATGTTAAAAGCATGCTGTAACAGGGTTCAAATGGGCAAGGAGGAGGTGGGAACCGGCTGAACAGTCAAAATAATGTTTAATGAAAACTTAAAAAGACATACTGTAAATATAAACACACACGGCAGCTGTGTGTGGCTCTCTCTCTCTAACTGCTGCATCCGGCTTGGTCTTAGGCATCTCCTTTGCTGATTAGCCCACCCTCCTCCTTGTCACACATGCTCATACTAGTTTACTACAATCTGTTCACTGACCATCTTAAGCATGTTGCACACAAAATGGCAAGAGCTCACTGAAATTTCCAATGAATGTAAGGGCACATGTTTTTTGTTATCAGTCCTTTTAGAAACACGGTTAAAAGGAACAGGTTAATAGAACGAGGAAGAACTAATAACTAGACTTTTTAAAGTTTGCCAGATTGTTTTTCTGTGGCACTTTATATCAAGAAAACCAGTTATCCATAAGCAAACCTGTATATTCCACTTTGTTATATCTGTGAACTAATCGGTACTTTTTTGTTTTGGACAGACTTCTGAACTGATTAATTCTTATCAGAAAGTTTAGACACATTTTCCACTTTTTCCTACATTGATTTTTATTACCATTCAAAGAGTGGTAATAAAAGTATTTATTTTTTTTCCCACTCTGATCTATTATAGATATATAATGTAATTACCACATATAAAAAATCTAGCTATGTGAGACTATTCTCATACTGAATCTACCTATGAAATGTTCCTGTAACATTTTGTATCCGTTTACCATGCTTGCTCCATCAGTGATCACATCTTCAAACACCTTCATTTACAAACACCTTGGCATATGATATTTTGTAATACATGAGAGCTGAATGGAAATGCTGCCTTAGGAGATGTCTTTGCATGCATGATCCTATGGATCATCATTACATTTTTCATCCAGCATGAATTTCTTCATACCTCCATCACTGCTGCTTCTTCATTCTGTGTCACGGCTTTTGCTGGACGTGATGTAGCAACGCAGGCCTCCTTTCTTTCTTCAACAGTGGCAGCCTGCCTCCACCCTGGATGATGACTATAATCGTGAGCTAGTCGGCTTTAAGGACCCCAACCTGGCCATCGAGAGAAAGTGTTCCAGCATGACTATCAGCTCCACATCTAGCCTGGAAGCGGAGGTGGATTTCACTGTCATAATGGACTTGCATAGTGGGATGGAGGAGGTTTCAAGAGGCATGGTGGAGCTGGGCAAGAAAGACCAACAGGCAGAGATGGATGGGGATTGCTTTGAGGAGACCCCCAGGCCTCACACAACCCATCATGTTGATTTGCAACATGTATCGCCCGGGAGGGAACGTTTCCTCATAGGTCGCCCACATCAGGATATAGAACCTGTAAGGACCGGTTTTCACTTATTCAACAGGACAGCGAAAAAAATTGTACTTCATGTAATTATTTGTGTTTACTTTTTTTGGTTGGGGGGTTCTTTTATGTTTTGTTTAACATGTTAAGATTTTCATTGGAATTGGATTTGTTTCTGTCACATATTTCCATTTTTATAGTTGATTTTTTCATTCATCTTTTTTTTGTTCTTCATTTTGATTAATTAGTGATCATCATATGTTACATTTCACAGGAAACCACATGCAGAACACAGCATGCTAGTGTGCAGTTAAAATGTCATCTTGACTTGATGTGTGTAATTTTCTGGATGTTAAAAATCTCTTATGCTACAGTAGCTTAATATACAGAGGCAATTACATTGTAAGCAAGACTGAAACTGATTCTGCTTCAAATGGCTTACTAGTGATGTGGGACTATTTGTTTGTCTAACAAATGGAAGACAATTGGAGTGTTCAGAAAACCTGTTAAAAACAAGTTGTTATTTTTGCAATTCCAATTGTTGACAGGAGTGGCACATAAATTACATACTACACCTTTAATTTCAGATAATGAACTTGAAATGGCTATGACAGTTTGTAAGGATGTTATAACAAAAAAAAAAAAACTCAACAAATATTTTTTTTTTATACCTATCAGCCCCCTGTTGCCAAGAAAGATGCCAGTGCTGTGAGTGCCGCCCACATCTTGAGAAAAGTGGAACCGCATTCCAATGGCTCCGAAATGCCTTGTGCTGTTGAAGAGGTCTCTGATCATGTGAGAGTTTAACTGCAATTTGATCACTGCCACTGTTAAATTGTATAAATTGTATTATAAAGTTCAAATGCAGTTAAAGGAATAGTTTACCCAAAAATGAAAATTCTCTTATCGTTTTCTCTCCCGTATGACTTTCTTTCTTCTGAGAAAACACAGACAAAGATATTTACATAAATGTATGATGTTAATAACCCTACAATGCAAGTCAATGGGGTCAAAAACTTTCAAGCTCCATCGTATCACTTCAAAAGACATGGATTAAACCACTTGAGTCAAATTAACTTTCAAGCTGCCATTTTGTGTTCCCCAAATGTTTGAGATGTTATCCATCCATCCATTTTCTTTACCGCTTAGTCAATTAGTGTCATGGAGGCAATAGGGAGAGCAGAGAGGCCCAGATATCATTGTCTCCTGCAATTTCCTCCAGCTCAACCCGGGGGGAACCCAGCTGCTCCCAGGCACACTGGGAGATATAATCTCTCCAGTGGGTCCTGGGCTGACCTAGAGGTCTCGTCCCAGTTGGCGGTGCCTGGAAGAACTCCAATGGGAGGCACCCAGGGGGCATCCTTACCAGATTCCTAGACCATCTCAACTGGCTCCTCTCAATGTGGAGGAGTAGCGGCTGTACTCTGAATTACACCCGGATGGTGGAACTCCTCATCCTATCACGGAGAGTGAATCCCGCCACCCTGCGGAGAAAACTCATTTCAGCCGTTTGTATCCATGATCTTATTCTTTCGGTCATTACCCAGAGTTCATGACCATAGGTGAGGGTAGGGATGTAGACTTTTTGTAATCATTCAAATTTTATCATAACTACTGCTCATTACCTTAATTTTTAAGTGAACTATTCCTTAGATAAATTCTATTTAGTACATTTGGTTTCTGTATGTTATAGCTGCTTAGCCGTTTTGTTCCTTGAATAGGGTGTATTGAAAATAGGTATTAGGAATAGGTATTGAAAAATTATTAATTTTTTTATAGCAAATAGTCAGTGAATGTTGGTGCTTATACTTCATGAAATGTTGATAATCAACTTCAGGAGGTCAAACCTTAATATTATATGAGTTATTTTAATTTAGCCAACATTTTATGTATTTGCAATTTTTGCAACCCTGTAGGTATTACTGTTAATAATTTTTATTTTCTAGCAATAAGCATCAAATAAACTTCTAAAGTAAATAAAACATTTAGAAAAGATAAATAAATAAATACATTTGCCTAAACTGAGCTATCACTCATTAGAGTCTAGCCGGTTTAGCTCCAAATGTTGATTTATAATTATTGATAAACTAAATTCTCCCATAAATTAAATATTTTAATTTTATTTATTTTATAATTTTTCATACATTAACCAAAGTAAGTGTTGGATGGTTGACAACTGCTGTTAATGTATGCAAAAATGTAATCTGAAATAAAAGACGTCTGAGGTGGTACAGGCCAAAATCAATATTTTAGGTGGACAGACATTTGATGTGTGTAGCAGCCAATAATGTATATTACTGTTAATGTAATAACTGACAATAACTTTATAAATGTTCCATTCTTAATGTAATAAAACTCAATAATGTAATAACTTACCAATAATTTATTAACATTTCTGAACCAATAAAGTAATAACTTTTTGCCCATAATGTAATAAGTTCTTACATTTATTACAAAAAATAATAAAAATTTTAATAACGGGAGCCAATAATATAATAATATACTTATATCACTGTGAGTTTAAGTTTTATTTATTAAATGTAAGACTTTACTGTTGCTTCTTTCTAATAGCTGCTCACAATCTGACCAGTCCTGACCCCTGAATCTTAGTCCTAACTCTGAGAAAACACACACAACCCACACACACTCTCTCTCTCTTCTCTGTCTCTCTCTCTCTCTCTCTCTCTCTCTCTCTTTCTCTCTCTCTCTGAGGATTGTGGGATTGGTGGGAGGAACATGCAGGGAGGAAGGCAAAGGGCTGGTCGGTGTGGGCAATTTGAGAAAAAAAAATATAAATATAATTTATTTAGTGATTGTACATTTGTGTTTAATTATTTAATTTAGTTAATTGTCGAGTCTGTATTTACTATTTTGTGTTGCGTTTTTGTAGACCTCGCTATGGGTTCTCATTCTGGAGAGCCAGGGGCTCTCACCCGCCGACACGGGATCCGCTGCTCGCCAGACACCGGTGGGTCGGTAGAGGACTGCCTGCTGCTGGCTTGCTCGGTTGTGGGAAGTAATAATATAATTTCGGCATCGAGGATGAATAATGCTGTAGTGATTTTTTTTTTAGCGGAACACAGCTAGTTGATAAACTAGTTGAACAGGGATTTGTTATTAAAGGGAATTTTATGCAGGTTTCACTGTTAGTGACACCTTTAACTAAAGTAATTAAAATGAACTTTTAGAAAGAGAATTGAGTCAGTATGGTAAACTAATGGGTCCAATAAATTGCTGTCGCTGTGTTGTAAAGACCCGGGGTTGAAACGTGCAGTCATAGAAGACAACCCTAGTGCTGTTATTGAGGTGGCATTGACCTTTCATGTAGGGGGAGTAAGATGTGTGGTGTTTGCTAGTTCAGACGTGATCAAAAGTTTTAAGTGTGGGAGTCCAGGACACCAGAGGAAATCGTGCCCCATGAAAGAGCAGGGACATGATACTGCTGGCGGGGAGCTGGTAGGGGGTGATCGAGGAACACGGGAGGAAGAGAGAGAGAGAGAGAGAGAGAAGAGAGAGAGATATGTATGTTGTGTGTGTTTTCTCAAGAGTTAGGACTAAGATTCAGGGGTTAGGATTGGTCAGGTTTTGAGCAGCTATTTGAAAGAAGCAACAGTAAGGGTAAGTGCTATGGAAGTCTGAAATGTAATAAATAAAACTTAAACCCACAGTGATTATACGTTATCACAGTATATTATTACATTATCTGGTCCAATTATTAAAATTTTATTATTTTGTATTAACCCAGCCAATAATGTAATAGCCAGCCAATAATGTAAGAACGTATTACATTATGGGCAAAAAGTTATTATGTTCCCCGTCTGTCGATCACTTCGACGTTGTGTCTGTTGTGGCAAAACTATAATTAAACAAATGGCATCACAAGATAAGAGACATCAGGATCCAAATTATATTTTAAAAGATAGTTTATTCTTTTAAAAGAGGTTTGTTCACAAAAATATCGTGACAGCTACCTCGCAATAGGAACAAGACCTCACTCACACAGAAAACACATGGCCAATTTATACCCCCGTCCTCAAAGTCCCTTCTTCCGTAATTTTCCACTCATCCCAGTAAAACCAGATTTAGCTGGTTTTAGAAATACAAATGGCTCTTCTAAGCCCCCTGGGTTTTACTGTCCTTACATCTGTGAGGTCATCAAAAGGCTATATAAACGCTATCTTTTCCTGAAGACAGTGCCCCCGTGAAATTCAACAAAAGGCTTTATTTATGGCTAAATAATCCCTCTGTCAAGAGTTAAAAGGCTTTTTCCTGACCATCTATTTTACTGTGTGTGTGTCTTTGTTCCTGCCAGGTGAATAGGAAAATACCAGAGGAGAGAAACACATGATTGAATCGAAAGAAAATCCACATAATGTCTTAAAGTAAATAAGAAAAAGTAAAATATACATTTTCCACAACATGTCGAAGAAGTGACACTAGGGGTCTCTCTTGAGAATATACCGCTGATCTATGAAAAAAGGCCAATGAGAAGTTGGCAGACAGAATTTGCATGTCCGGCCCCCGGACATGTGGGTATAAAGGTGGGGAAATATTTCATTCACAAATTTTCTTCGGAGCTGATGGTCGTGTATGCAGCGAGTTGCGAGTCACACACACCTGATCTACGGCTTTCTCCTTCTTGCTTCGACAGCGCAAACTAAAAGAGTTTATAAAAGAGTGATTTTCTCTTAAAGAGTATTTTCCTCTAAAAGAGCAATACACAGCGGCGTTGAACGTCCTTTTTAGGATGCATCTTTATAAAGATGCCTTTCCGCCCCTGTGTAGTTCCTGGATGCGGTAGAATGCTCTCCGCTTCAGACGGCCACAGGCGCTGTCTCGTGTGTCTCTACGAACACAGAGACAGTGTTTGTGGATGGTTCATGTTCTTACTGCGAGAACATGACCATGGCAACGTTGCGGTTGCGGCTTTCCTTCAATGTAAGGAACGCCACTCCAGCCGCCCCCCGTGTCGCTCCTTCTTCCCACGGGATTGAGGACGACGCGGCTGGTGATGGTGGCGATCTGGGGATGGTAGTGGCTCGGTTCACTAGGTACACCCCCGCGAACCACCAGCCCCTGGCACGCTCGTTGACTTCCGTCCGGGCTCGAGGCAACAGCGGCTCGCCTCACAGCCAGCCTGCCTATCCTCTGGAGCCTCTCGAGCTGGATGAGCTCGCCTCTGCATCGGAGAGCGGTCGCTCATCTGACGCGGATGACTTGTCTGGGCTGCCACCTTCGGGCCAGCACGCCCAGGCTGAGGCTGACGCCCAGATGTCCGACATGCTTGCCCGGGTCGCCGCCAGCATGGGGCTGGACTTACCGCAGTACACGGCGAACATGCCAAATCCCTGCGCGTGGAAATCGCGACCCTCTTACTACAAAGACGCGATAGAGCCTGTCTCTCCAACCGAGATGAAGATGTCCCTTCGGCATGTCCCTGTACCCTCGCGTCTTTACGAAGGTTGCAGAGGCAGCCCTTGCCCTGCTCTGAGAAGCCGGCATCTGCATACTCAACTACCTCGATGACTGGCTCATCCTGGCCCACTCCCGAGAGTAACTATGCGCCCATAGGGACCAGGTGCTCAGGCACCTCAGCCGCTTAGGGCTTCAGGTCAACTGGGAAAAGAGCAAGCTCGCCCCGGTTCAGAGCATCTCTTTTCTCAGCATGGAGTTAGACTCAGTCTCAATGTCAGCGCGCCTCACCAACGAGCGCACGCAGTCAGTGCTGGAAAGCTTGGCTTCCTTCAGGCCAGGCACTGCGGTCCTTTCAAAAATTTCCAGAGGCTCCTGGGGTATATGGCGTCCTCTGCGGCGGTCATGCCACTGGGGTTGATGCATATGAGACTGCTTCAGCACTGGCTCTAGACTCGAATCCCGAGACGAGCATGGCGCCGTGGCACGCACCATGTGATGGTCACCCCCGCCTGCCGCCAAACATTCAAACCCTGGACAGACCTCTGCTTTCTGCGGGCAGGAGTCCCCTTGCAGCAGGTGTCCCGATGCGTCCTGGTAACGACCGATGCCTCCAAATTGGGTTGGGGCGCCGTGTGCAATGGGCACGCAGCACACGGCTCCCTGGATGACTCATGCCTTGCCCTCTGAGTCCGCAATTCAGCGGAGGAATTCAGCGACCCAATCCACTGCGGGTACTCAGATCTACCCTGTACTGGAATAGGTGCTCCACAGGTCAGGGCTCCTACATGGACTTCCCCCTGTGTGTATTTTCCACAGTACGGTCCCCTTACGAGTGGACCTGCGTCTCCCTTGGGCAGTTCCCACTGCCCCCCAGTCGCAGTGTCTGTAGCAACTCCTCCCTCCGAAGAGGCGGGATCTATGTGACATGCAAATTCTGTCTGCCAACTTCTCATTGGCATTTCTTCATAGATCAGAGGTATAGTCGGTGCTCAATAGAGACCTTAGTGTTGCTTCTTTGACACAACGTCTCATTCCCTCCATCAGGGAATGGAGGTTACATCCGTAACCTAGACATTATTGGTTCAGAAATGTTATTACATTATTGGAAAGTTATTACATTAATGGCAGTTATTACATTATTGGCTGCTACAATGTGTTTAAATGTACCTAATATTCATGCTATGTTAGTCTTATATTAGATAATAGTTTATCTAACATACTGTATTATATATAATATATTATATATAATACAGTAGTAACATAGAATGTACAGTTTAGTGTGTTTGTAGTATAATGTATTATTTGCACTGTTATTATTATTGTTGTTGTTCTTGTTAATCATAAAATATACAGAATTAATGGGTGAGTGCAAATAGTCACTCCAAAGTTTAATATTTCTGCTGGAAGGCAAATAATTGTTTTAGCAAGGATAAAATAAATAAATAATAAAAAATAAAAAATAAAACAGGGTAAATTAATGAGACTGTTAATGACATAGAAAAATCCACATTAATCTCTGGAAGCTGTGTGCGTATGTGTCTATCTTTATGTTAATGTGTATGTGCGCATTGCCCTGCAGGTGTCTTGTTAAAATGTAATACTGCGTACCTCAATGACATCGATTTAGCAAAACTGATGAGCCAAAGCCAAGAGTTTTAGAGGTTATCACTTTCAGAGTTGGGTAATAGCAGTCAGATGGCCTAGTGAAATACTCAGCCTTGCCCTTATTATCTCCTCATATTATTTGATGTGTGTGTGTGTGTGTGTGTGTGTGTGTGTGTGTGTGTGTGTGTGTGTGTGTGTGTGTGTGTGTGTGTGTGTGTGTGCGTGTTTTTGTGATTTACGAGGACAATTTTGTAAGTTACAAATTAGTAATTACAAGGGTATTATGCTATAAATGTGATTTATGAGGACATTTGTAGTGTCCCCATAATTCAAATCGCTTAAAAATCATACTAAACAATGTTTTATTGAAAATGTAAAAATGCAGAAGGTTTTCTGTGAGGGTTAGGTTTAGGGGTTGTGTTAGGTTTAGAGGATAGAATCTATAGTTTGTACAGTATAAAAGTCATTATGTCTATGGAAAGTCCTCATAATGATAGGTAGACCAACATGTGTGTGTGTGTGTGTGTGTGTGTGTGTGTGTGTGACAGCAGTCTATGCAGGAGGATAAGACTATTGTCAACTGCAAGGAGACTAGTTCTGACGTCATACAGCCACAGAAGGTAAACTCGGTAGGTGTCCATTGAGCTTGTCCTGCATATTCCCTTCTGAAATGCCTTGTGTGCACAGAAACGTTACTGTTTGTGCCTTTCAAAATCAACAATGTGTATCTTATATTTTTCTCATATTGATGAATTCAGCAATATCTGCTGCTGTACTTCAGTAAAAGCTATGCTGCCATCCATTGGCAAAGAAGCTGTATGTCCTGCTTTGATAACTCTTTTTATGCTGTTCTCCCCTGACAAATCCTGTTTCATATGTTGATTCTCTTGTCATGTTTGTTGCAGAGACAGGAAGAGGGCAGAGTTAAGGAGGTTAAAGAGAACGGGTCCCCTGTGAGTCAACGCACATAATACATTATTAAAAACATACAGAGATATGAAGTGTTTTATTAAACATCAGATAATCTGTTAACACTTTCTATGAAGCATACACTCCCATCAAATGTGTGTGTAAAAGTTGCCTCTCATTGCCTTAAATACCGTTTGATCTAAAGGCTTATTCTTAAATTCTTAAAATGAGTTTACTGTTATGTTTGGGTATGTATGGGTATGTTGCTGGGCATGCATGCTGTTGTTACTAGTTAGTAGAAATGAAATTTTAAAATGTTATCACGTGTGGGGTAGGTTGGAACCTGCTATTAAACTGATGAAATGAAAATTCTCTCTTTATCATCCCAGATGTGTATGAATTTCTTAATTTGATTTAATTTGAATTTTTATTGTTGAGGATAACCCCTTGAGATGAAACATCTCGTTTTCAAGGGGGTCCTCTCTTCTGCAAAACAAAATTGAAGGTTTTAAGAAGAATATCTCAGGGCTGGTTAAAGGGGGAGATTTACAGGAAATTAAGACTTAAATATTGATCTGTTTCTCACCCACACCTGTCTTCTTGCTTCAGAATATATTGATTTAACCACTGGAGTATATGGATTACATGTATGCTGACTTTGTGATTTTTTAAAGATTTTAAGTTTTGTCACCATTACTTTGCATTGTGAGGACCAGCAGAGCTAAAATATTTGTTTAATAATCTCCGTTTGTGTTCAGTAGAAGAAAGAAAGTCATAAATATCTGGGATGACATGAGGGTGTGTAAATGATGTGAGAATTTTCATTTTTGGGTCACCTATCCCTTTAAATGAGTGGCATTGGTTTCATCTGAAAACTGAGGGGAATAAATGTGTACAGTGTAGTTTTGTGTTCACTTGTTTACCCAACAACTGTTACAAAAATATGATACTGAAATTTTAGAATTCATAAAAAGTATTTTAATTTAAGAGTTAGCATTTGAAACTAACATTCAAAACCACTACTATAGATAACACATCTGTGTAATTTACTGTAATTTGTGTCAGTTACTTAGAAATAGCCTGTCAAAATCTGTTTAATGTATATATTTATACACACACTAAATTATAAAGGTATTTATTTTGCTTTATAACATTCTGTTAGGGATTTTGTTTCCTTAGTTTTTGCAGTTTATGTCAGTTTGGTCTCTATTTAATCGTAACATGTTTAATGTCACATGGATTTATTATAGGTAAGGACAAACAGTCTGGCAAGAGATTTTGTTGCCTCTCCTCTCACCGTCACCACAGAAAACGTTACCTCAGCCACCACGACTCAAGTGACGAAGGTACAAGACATGTGTCTTATCAATCTAGAGTTTGAGAATGTCCCTTTGAACAAACAAAGATAAATATTCTGATGTCGTCCTCTAGTGCTGCTTAATAGAGCTTTAGTTACTCAATCATGTGTGAAGTCAATTTCTCAGGAAGTTATTTGTGAACCATAATAAGATAATTACGTTATAATTAAAAATGTTAAGCTTGTTCAGTTGATGGTTTTAAAGTGATCTCATTAGTATTCATAGGTATTCAAACAGAAAGAACAGTTCTAGCACCTATATATTCTAATAGACAATGAAACATACATTATCAATAAGTATTGACAGCTTCTACATTGGAAAGACACGAATAATGACTTCAAAATGAATAAAGAATTCTTCCGAACAATACAAAAAATAAATAAAAAAATACTAGACTGATTATCCAATAACAAGCAAATGATAAAGTGAAATTTAAAATAAAAACATACACATTTACAATGCAACAATTAGTCTGTGAACTCAATATGACTAAGGAGTAAACTTTATGAATGAAAATGTGCATGGTGCGATTTCAAGTTGAAATCAGTGTTACAGGTTAAGGTTGGGCAGGGAGGAGGCGGGAACCGGCTGAACAGTCAACATAGTTTTCAACCTCAACTTAAAACCAACATAAACAAACATGCAGCGTGGCTGCGTGCATCTCTCTCTCTCTCTCTCTCTCTCTCTCTCTAAACAGTGCTTCTAGTTGCCCCTTATCTCGCTCTCCCATTGATCAGCTGATTCATTGCCAGCCTTGCTCCAGCACGGCCCGGCCATGCCCTCCTCCTTGACACTATATCATACACATTTTCCACTTGTCACAGATATGTCTATGTCAATGTTAAACTTTTTGACCGTGACATATGAGAACAGACCTCTGTATCTCACTCGCTCCTCATGCAGGCGATCAGGCAGCGTGTGAGGTCAGGGCGGGGTGAAGTGATTGCTTTCTAAAGGGGTGGTTACACTTCACTTCATGCTTTATTTACTACCATTCAAATAAATCTGAACACAGGAGAACAGAAATGCAAGCTCATGCGAATACATTTCGTACTCCGCTGCATACACTAGTTATAAGTTTGACGAACTCTGACCTGTGTATCCATGACAAGATGACGCATGACGAATAGAAGATTGAATGTGTCTAGGTCTATGTGCGCTTCAGAGTGAACAACTCAGAAGATTGAATGAATAATAATAATAATAATAAAACAATAAATAGTGTTATGAAATATACAAGGCATATGAAAACAATACATTTAATAGAGTTTAATTTAAACAGGGGCTTTTCATTTATTTTTATTTTTTTATTTTGTATTGCACTTCCGGATTAAACCTTGTCCACATCCGATTATATCCAAATACAGATACAAATAATTGTAAAAGATTCAGCTATAGATAATGTCTTTGCTGCACACATGCTGTTAATGTGTTGGCATTGTACATTTAAATGTTGAATCATACAAAACACAAAAATGTATGAATACACGTTGCATAGGAATACCTACAATAATGAGATCATTATAAACTGGCAGATAATGTAATATCTTGTCAGATGTGCAGTTCTTTCTCTGTATGAAAGTATGTTTGGCTTGTTTCAGACAGTGAAAGGAGGATATGCAGAGACCAGGATTGAGAAAAGAATTGTCATAACAGGAGATGACGATGTGGACCAGCATCAGGTAAGCAGTAAATAACATGTAATTACAATGAAAAATATATTTATTTTTCCCTTGTGTTTTGTAATGTTACTTTTGTGTACATTGAGGTCTAAAAGTCTGAGATCATGTTAAAAATCTGGATTTATTTTATTTTTTTATTTAACCTGTACAAAGAAGAAATATTTAATGTTGTGCACAATATTTAGGTCACTAATCAAATATAATCATATTTGAGTTATTGAGCATGTTAAGTTGTTTGTACAGGAGGTAAGGTAAGGTTTTCTTGCAACCATTAAAGCAAGAGGATATTTGGAACATTCCCAAATAATGCTGGATTAAAGGGACAGTTAATTAAAGGGAATTTCTCTCATAATTTACTTACCCTTATGTCATCCCATATGTGTATGACTAACTTTCTTCTGCAAAACACATATTACGATTTTTTGAAGAAAATTTCAGCTCTGTAGCTTCAATCAAGAGTGAATGTGTGCCAAAATGACTCAAAATGCTGATAATATAATTCATGATAAAAACAAATTATGCATTTTCACTAGTGGTCTCAGACTTTTGAGGCCATTGTATATGTACAGTACAGTATGTGCTAAAGTTCACTGTAGAATTATAACTGTAAATAACCATAAATTGTTGTAGGCTCTTGCAATGGCAATACAGGAAGCCAAACAACAGCATCCCGACATGCTAGTGACTAAGGCAGTAGTGGTCAGGGAAACAGACTCTTCCTATGAAGAGAAACATCGGACATCTGAGGTATGGGAAACACACAACATTAATGTAGATTATAGCCTACTCTTTATTTAAAAATGTTTACACTTAGTACCTTATTAAAAGATAACTTATTATTATCATATTATTATCTTATCTTAGAATTTTATCGTAATATTTACCTTTTCATAACATATGGTAATGACAGTTAAATATAATAATTAGTGCTGTCAGTAGATTCAACTTTTTAAAACAAAGATAGGAATACACTAAAATAACACCAATTCAAATAACATTAAACGTTTCCCAAAGTCTAGGTGGGAGTTTGACTAATTGAAAGAACTAGTCCCCAGATAAGTTGCATATTCATTGCAATGGGCATTAAATCTCTTAAACTCTCATTCTCTACAATAGTAATCTTCTGGTAGACTGTGGCAGTCTATTTTGTTACAGCAATACGTTCATAGACTGTCACAAGTTCCATCTAGGCTTGTTTTGTAGAACAAATAGCATTAAGAGCTCCTTTCCCCATCACTTTATCAGCGACACTGAATCACTGCTGTGTGTGTTTGTGGTGTGTGTGTCAATGAAATGACTCTGGGTGGACACATTGCAAAGGTTTCGACCTTCCAACCAGTATGTATGCTGGTTTATGCTGTATTAATGGTTAATAGCAAAAAGAAAAATTAACACAACACGTTAAACTTTTTTGGATTAACGCGTTAATTTTGACAGCTCTAGTTATAATATCTATACATGGTTACATGTGTAAAGTGTATTGTGCATTTTAATACAGGATTTAATTTGTTTTAATGCGTTATACTCTTTATAGGTATATAAGCATAAACAGGTCTTGTAAGTGATTGCATCTGGTTACAATTATTCACAAGAATATTCATGATATGCTGTATCACAGAAATATAATTTGTGCTTGTTTCTCAGTTGAAAAAAAAAAAAATATAGTAATGCACTTGCAGTGGGTGTCTATGGGGAGATTGTAAAGCGCCAGAATAAATTATCACAAAGTAATATCCACAAGACACAACATTACACAGTTCATATTAGCATGAGATTAGTGTGATAGTCTCTTAGCAGCCTTGCTTGTGCAAACCCAGTAACCTTTCAATGCCATAAAGGGACATAATTTAACTATCCATAAAGCAGGTTTTTTTTTATTTACTGAGAGAATTTTATATTATTATGAATTATTTGGTAATTGAAAGTGCTGTCAATAGAGCTTAAGTTTTACAGACGCAAGAATATTCCTCAACATAAAACATCATTTGCAGCTTATTTTACTTCCAAAAGGTGACATATTTTCAAATGCAACAGAATATTCAACAAGAAAAAATGTAGGTCAGGACTTGAATTGATCCTTTGAGAATTGATTGGATTGTGAAATGTGGTCTCGATAAGAGACTTTGAGTACTGTTTACTGATTAATTGTGCACAATAAGACTAGGTTAATTTTAATTTCATGTTGACTTAAAGTATAACTTTATAAGAAATTGTACAGGCTACATAGAAAGTGTTACCATCATTTTATGCACATAGTGTATATTTTATTG
Organism: Xyrauchen texanus; assembly: GCF_025860055.1. Classification (NCBI taxonomy): domain Eukaryota; kingdom Metazoa; phylum Chordata; class Actinopteri; order Cypriniformes; family Catostomidae; genus Xyrauchen; species Xyrauchen texanus. The sequence goes on from NC_068307.1 coordinate 24,494,227, forward strand.
TATTCTTAACATTATTATATTGAACATTACCCCATGTTTATGTGTGTGTATTCTGTGCATTGTTCCTTCTGTTCCAGTCTTGATCACTAGAGGGTGCTGTTCGGATCAGTGACAAGAAGATCAGCTCTGGATGGATATCAATTTAACTTTATATTTCAATCAAGAGAAGATGACTTACGCTACTGAAAAATGTACACAACAAAAACACCCATGTGTTTAGCTCCCCCTAACTACTGCTTTGGCCCCCTCTGTCCTTCTGTTTAGCCAAACCCCAGGCCAACAATATCCCATTTTCTGATGTCAATACAATGTACTGTACCATGCAGAGTACTTACCTTCAACTATAACAACCGTAGTCTGAGTCAACTGCCTGAATTGTATACATGTCAATAGTTTAACCTTATATTTAGAATGAATGAAAAAAAATATATATACTGAAAGTGTTGGCAAAATTACCCCATGCTGTCATGTATGCACTTGTGACTTGATCAGTCTTAGGTCCCAGAATTAAACTGATCTTTTGTTGATTTATTTTTTTTTTTTTTTTTAATAACTCATAAATCTTGTCCGACAAATTGCCACTACTCCATTATTTTTCTTTTCTAGCATGTACTATATATTTCTCAGTTCATAAGAACATTGTCCAGGAGATTCGGTCTTCCATTATGGATTCATGCATGACTTTTAAGGATTTCCCGGAAGAACGTTTACAGAGGGACAGACACAAGCTACATACCTGTGCTGGCCTCTAAAGATGACCCCCGGCCAGCCTGTAGTGTTAACTGTCACTAATATACTCCAATGTTGTCTTTTTAGCTTTGTAAAGATTTTTCAAATATAGTTGATCAAGTGTTTGCTTGTTAAATATAAATATTTATCAGTTAGATTATCATATGCATTTGCATGAAATAAAACCCAGATAAGCCAGTCCAGATAACTGAGAGCAGTTATAAATGTTATAGATAATTATATACCCTGCATGTTTAAACAACTGAAGGGACAAAGCAAAATGACACCAGACCTTCACGTGGTGTATATTGGCTTGACATCCATGAAAACAGTTTATTTGTTCACTGGGTCAAACCAATCTCTCCATTGTCAACTTGACACTACGGTTCTGTTACAAAACCTAGTGAACTGCCTACGTAGGCAGCCTTTTAAGGCATCATAGGCGTGCTTCCAAGCAAAGGATGTTCCAAAAGAAATGACTTGCTTTCGACCAAATTTAAATGCAGCGTTGCAGATAATCTTCTATTCCAGTATGTATTCCGATGAGCCCAGAGAAAAAAATCCATCCAAAGATGGCGGATGAAGCAAGAACAATATTGATTATTCAGTAACACTTTACAATAAGGTTCAATTTGTTAACGTTAGTTAATACATTAGGATCATGAATAAACAACTAACAATGCATTTTTACATAATTTAATAATCTTTGTTAATTTTTAGTTAATAAAAATACAATTGTTCATTGTTAGTTAATGTTAGTTTATATTGCATAAACTATTGTTAACAAATACAACCTTGGATATTAAAAATGTATTGCTATGTGTTGAACTTAATATTAACTAAGATTAATGAATGGTTAACAAGTATTGTTCATTGTTAGTTAATGTTAACTAATGTTGTTAACAAATTGAACCTTATTTTGAAGTGTTACCGATTATTCTTATATTTAATTAATTACCCCAAATTATCTGAATTTATTTTTAGTCTAATTAAAAATGGGCTATTTTATCTAATACTTGTTTCTGCTATGTATTTTGATTGCTGTTTTATTTTTGCATGAGGAGTGCTATTTGTATGACACACAGAGTTGCTGCCTAGGTAGTGTTCCAAATCAATTTCAATAAGGATGCTTCCTATGTACATGGTATGCAGTAGACTGCAAGGGGGCTCACAGGTTTTGTTGCAGTTATCAGAATGATGCTTTTGATGGGTGATATTGGAATTTATATCAGTACAATTTTAATAGAGATGTTTTATTTAAATATCAGTTATCATATGAGGATGTGTTATATTTTTCTTTGCATTCGTTTTTTAAGTTATGCTGTATGACTTTGATATATTTGTATTTATGTGATCGCTGAATGTGAGCCCTTGGGTTTTCCATCTCCAAAACATCACCATACAGCAGTGTGAATATTATGTCTATCTATGTGCATATTCCACATAGATAATTTTTTGAAATATATGTCATGAAAAATTATCATCATATACTATGCATTCTAAGTAGCCTGAGAATACAGCGAATTGAGGAGATTTGGATACTGTGAGCTGTTCTTGTCATGTAATCTGCAATAATGAATATGTTTATAGATAAAACGGTGATTATGTATACTATGTTTGTTCTGCATTATGGTTATATGTAAAATTGTGTCATTGTTAACCATGGCTCGGTCTCTTTACCCTACTGTACTTCTCACTGCTGTCTCTTGGGGGATGGAAGACCCTTGGAAAATGTCTGAACTGCTGTTGAAAAAAGCCCCATCACACAAACGATCTT